>NW_027496468.1:0-190935 GCF_021521415.1 Bidens hawaiensis | reverse complement strand
AGAATTTAAGACGAGGTATGACAAGTATATACTCAAAATCAAAGAATGAAACTCCTACGACACCGTATCAAATAAAAAACCGAAACAAAATAATTATTTACGTGAAATGTAACGTTAACCACATCAATGGAGTTTTTGGGCTTGGTTAATATTAAGCATGAAGGCACGTCCACGAGCATCTTGGGTTGATTAAGCGGCTTGGTTTGGTGGCGGAGATTGAATAGAAGGGTCTTGAACTGGTTTCATTGGAACCATGAGTTGAGGAACTTGAGGAGCAACGAGTTTAGGAACTTAGGGTTGATAGGTTTAAATTTTATAAGCTTGAGTGGTGTAATAAGGAGTAGATATGATTTGGCTTGATGAGCAAAAGCAAGCCGGGGACAAGTTGCGTAGATGGTTAGCGTCGTCACAATTATAATAAGCCCTAGGGGTAGCATTGGGTTGAGCAAATGACACAACACGAGGTTGCTAGTTCGGAGAAACAAACCATTGTGGAGCGGTTTATCCATGCGAAGTTTCCTGGTAAGTATTGATGAGGTGACCATAATGGTTGCAGTTGGTGCAAAACGGCATAAGGAGTAACCGGATGATGATGTTAACAAGTGGTGCACAACGGGTGAGGCCCGGTATACGGTTTCTTGTTAGGATGGGTTTGATATTGTGGTGGATTGGATTGGGTCAAAGCATAGTTTCTTTAAACCGCTCCCCAATGTTCGACCTTAAGCGTTATACCCGTTTCAAGGTAAGAGTCAGGTTTAAGATATTTCAATTCATAGCTTAGATTCTAGTTGAGGGTGTCACACCCCGAAAATCTTAATTTAAACAGCGGAAGACTTTGACCATGTCTTTCGGGTGGTGACAGACGCCGTTTCAGCCAATCATATTTATGTATACATTTATAATGAATGTTGAACTTTATTTATCCATCAGAGTCATTACATGTGTCATATTACACGGTTATTATTCAAACTAAAAGTTGATATAATGCTAAATATATATGTTTCCCGTGTATATTTTATTCAATATTTTAATAGTTTATGTTCGTTTTTAGTCGAGATTTGAAAAAAAACTACTAACACTTTTATGTTTCGTAGGCAATGGAAGTTGATCGTGATCGAAAAGGGCGAAAAAACGAGTGAAAAAGAGCCAAAGCGAGGATCCGGAACGCGTCAGGAAGGAACCGGTCAGACTAGGCCGGTCTAACCGGCCACCCCATTCTTACACGCCGCGCCGCGAGACGTTAGGAAGCACTCTGGCCGCGCGGTGCCTACGGGCTACTGGTGTTATTTTTTAGTTCGTTTTCGTTACTTGTTGGGCCCTGTTTTCAGTATTTAAACATCCCTAACTTTAACCTGAACATAACCTGCTGCCACCAGACGAATTTGGAGTTTTAGAGAGCTATTATTCGAGTTTTGTGGAGGTTTGGAAGGCAGAAAACAACCGGTGAAGAGTTAGACGTTCACGATTGAAGATTACGGGTTTTACCATCTCTGATTTCCCGTTCTTTATATTTTCACCATGTTTTCGATTTTAATTTTTTTGTTTGATTTAGATTATACGATGTTATGCTAAACTTAATAAACTACCTAGGTCGTGATGAACCTTTGTTCGGTTTGATTTAATTGGGATTTGTTTCGTTATGGAGTTTATGTTTTAAGTAAACTGTTGAGTTTGAGTTAATTGTTGTGCTTTATTGCTTGGTTACATTTACTTGGATTTATTGTTTTACATCGCCCTTGGTGATTGTTTCATAGGATGGGGTTTTGTTAGGTCATTTACTGTGTGTTCTTGATTAGTCTATGATTAATATGCATTAAGATCATAGAAATAATAAAACTAATTAAATAGATAAAAGTGAGCTGCTAGCCTAGAAAGCTGTAAGGTTATAGATTATTGATTGATCTTTGTTGGTCAGTGTCACACCCCAACCTACGGCGAAAATGCCGGGGCGTGAACTGATTGTCACAGCTCACAAGGTTACTACCATGAAAGCGACAATATCTAATTAATTTATTTATTATCAAACAACATTCATATACAATAAAAATAAAGAAAATTTACAAATACAAAACCAACTATTCTTGTATATGTTTTATCCTAAAGTCATCTCTATGTGAGCTTCAGTTCGTAAGCAATTCAAATCTATAACCTGCAAATGCGTACAAAATATATGTTTGTCAACAACACATGTTGAGTGATTAGATCACCAGTTTTGACACAAACAAAAATGGTAATAATATATAATGATATAAGTGAATAAAAATAGGAAAAACTGTTATCTGTGAGTATAAACAATTAAACCATAGCCCATACATGAACAATCAACCATAAAGAAAGGGCTAAACCATTGCCATGCGAATGGGCATTGGTTACCAAAAATGAGGTGTCGGTGAAACCATTGCCAATGCGATCGGGCTCCGGCCACTACGACGTCTTATGATCATACTATAATGAGATTATGTTGGACCTCTCCGAATGCGATTCAAGTAAGCAAGTAAGCAATTATCAAGTAACAAGCAATCATTCAATTGATACACAGCACAAAGATCACAGTTTGCGTTTGAGAAATAATAAGATAAATAATATGATAAATGGTACGCAAGTGTCCCCAAAACATTTAAAAACAAGTAAAATAGGGGAGTGATTACTCACCTGATCGGATGAACGAAATATAAGTGACGATGTGAGAAAGATGAACCCTTCGGGGTACACCGACAAGGATTCCTAGTTAGAAAATAATAATATAAATTAATTATAAGAGATATAACATTATTTAAATAAATTAAGATTTTCAATGTGATTTAAGTTACATTTGGGGTTAGGATAATTATTGATGGATCGATTAACCTCTACGGCCATTGTTATTAATAAACTTAATAATTATAAATTCCCCAACTATTACCCATGATATAATTTATAATTAAATACTTAAATAATATAAGATATGCTTGAAATAATAAAATCTAAATTAAATATACAAATTAAATAAAATACATTTAATTAAAACTAAAGTGAGATATACTTTTAATTATTAGAATAAATAAAATACGAATATAAATAAATAGACAATCATAATAATAATAATATGAAATTATTTAAATATAATATGTAGTAATATATAAATGAATATTTTTGTGTTAAACCTTTTAAATAATATCTATTTAACACGTTTAGTATTTATGTAATATATATAGTAAATATAAGTTTATAAAACACGTCTAACGAAAAGAATCACCAATGATGAGGTTTAAACAAGTTAAAGTTTATTATTAATATATATTTATTATACTATTTATTTAATAACGAAAACGTATGTATATGCATACATTATAAAGATATATATATATATATATATATATATATATATATATATATATATAATAGTTTTAAGAAAAATACAAAGACGAGTAAACGTCAGTATAGGGTGCCAGTTACATAGTAATAATATTAGTTTATGTTTATTGTTGCTTATTGTTTAGATAATAAAGCATTAAATCAAATAAAATAAAATAAAAAATAAAAAAAAAAGCCAAAAGAGGGCTGGCCAGAGCTCGTACCCTTGACACTGGTCGGCTCACTAAGTTAACACACGTACAAAGAGCCACCTGTGCCAACAAGACAGTTTGTATAAGAACGAAACGGAAAGTTATTATACTATTACATATTTAAGCATATACAATCAATCAAGAACCCTAATTCTAAATCGATTACTCTGATATGTTTTGCTTAAATAAAATATAGGGTTAATGGATTATGGACTAAAATGAATTCGCATCATATATTAATTACCAGATTTGATTTCGTATTGATGGAGAACGGCTATACGTGGGTGACGGCCCAAAAACGATCTTGTTCTTCGAGTTGCAGATTGCTACAAATCAATTACTTGTGAGGTTTGATTCGCGAGGTCATGGGGAGGCTATAGACTCAATTAATTGGATTATTACGTGCGATGTATTGTAATTGATAGCGAGATGTTGACAGCTCAAAGAATTAAGCAATATGAATCCTCTTTGATCGTTATTACCAAAATTAATATGTCAATAGGTTCGTTTAAGGCAAGTGGTATCATAATCATAAATTAATTCCATGATTAGGACGAGAATTAAGCTCCAAGAAACTTAAATGGGTATCGGGTTTGAGAAAGGATCGGGTTTGGGTAAAAGGTTATAATATAATATTATAATATGTTTGGTCAGATTTGTATTTAAGTCCCTGCAGTTTTAAGATAGAAACAAAAAGGTTTAAAACTAAGGTTTAGGAGTAAAAATGTATATATCTCAAAGTTGATTATGTATGTTAAATATAATAAACAAATAAAAATATAATAATTACTCGATAAACTTGATAATTAATTTCATACAATTTTCCAAACACCAAATGGGTCGGGTTATTTAAAATGAAAAAGACCGAGTTATTACAGTCTCCCCTACATTAGGGAATTTCGTCCCGAAATTAAAGGATATTGTAACAAAACCCTTAAATTTTGAGGAAAGGAAAATTTTTAAATATAACCTTTAAAATTTATCACAACACAGAACCTTGAATAGTCCAAATAACGCTCCAAATGAAAATCTGATAAGGGCACTTATATATAGGATGTACCAGCGGCGGATCCACCATGTCCTTATCATCTCTATATTTGTACCGTTATCACAACTACTTTCGATTCTATATCATGACACACAATTGCACGCATTATGATTTCCATGCGAGGACTTCGATAATTATGTAGGCCTCCATAATTACTTAGGTCGTCGGACGGTCCACATAATTCGTCACATCATGTGATTTACAAAATATTTGAAAGACATGATTTTGAGAGAAAAGTTATTAATTTATTATAAATATGAGGAAAGTGTTAACATATTATAAGACCATTGGGAGTTGATTTATTATAAGTGTAAAATCAGAAGGTTTTATAAAATATTACTAATAACGAAATTTAGGTGAACTTTCAAGTTTGATTAATGAAATTAGTGAAAATTTTAAAGTAACTTAAAAGTTAAGAGAAACGGAAACATTGAAGTTGGGATATATGATGCGTCGACAAGATCGATTGTGAAGAAAAAGAGTAGGGATACGAGCCAACTAACAAATTTACGTGAACTAACCAAAAATTCTATGATTGCAAGGATACATCAACAAAGGTTTATGAAGGATTTAATTGATAATTGTAGACGAATAATAACCTGTTAAATTTTTTTGCAACATTCGAGATAGAATTCTTAAGACCGTGAGTACAAATTTGAACAAGATTAAACGAAGACTTTGAGGGAGTTAGTTTAGTTAAATGAGAAACTCATGAAATTTAAAGAGAACTTTATACAACATTGAAATATCGCAATTGTGTATTTAAGATGATGTAAATTAAAATATTAAAGTACTGGTAGTAGTAATTGGAATGCAAAAATATTAATGCAAATATTTATGTATACAAACAAACTGTAAATAGATGAAATTGGGAAGCGGATATTCACGAATCACCGAGATAGTCCTATTCCAATTAAATCTTTAAAAACTGATATCGTATAAAGTGGGTCATTATAATATCCCCAGATTACAAGGGATTTTCCTATCTCCATGGAATCGTTTAAATTAAAATAAAGAAGTTTCAATATTCATAGTTTATCATGAAAGATTAAATAAATAATAAGTAATAATGGAAAATAGAGATGAGTTGAGAAATATAATTAAATAAAAGAAAACGCGGAGCTGGATATGCATGAACCACAATGACTATTCCAGTAACAACTAAAGAAATCATCAAAATATTTTAAATTCTCAATATATTAAAATTTAAGTAAAGAGTTGAAATATCCACGAACCACCGTACGACTTCAACTAAATAACGAAATCTAACAAAGTGAAAATGGGTTGTTGTGATCCCCACGAACCACCGCATGTTTTCAACAAAAATCGTGAAAATGTCACTAACTGAACTGAGTGGTCATGGAAATTTAATGAAAAATTCCTTATAACAAGCAGTTGTTCCAAGCCTTCACTCTCCACCATGAGCCTTTCCACATTTGTGACAAACATCCGAACCAGTACCCCACTTGCACTCACCACTGTGCACCTTTCCACATATCTTGCATGTCCTTCTCTCCCACACCTTCTGCTTATTGTCCTTAGGGTTCCATAACTGAGTACCTGGTCGTTTGACATCAGCAATCCATTTCTTATCCTTCTTCTCTTCCGCCACCACTTCGTCTATCGCCAAGTCACTGTAAACCATTTCTGCGAGTCCCACGGCATAATCAAGGTAGCAGGTCTACTAGCCTTGACCAAGACGCGAACGTTTTGTGGCAGTCCCCTAAGGTAACACTTGATCCGCTTGGCTTCAGTGTTCACCATGTCTGGCACCAGCCTAGACAGACGATTGAATTCAGTGAGGTATTCGCGGTGTGTCATCTTACCCGCCTTCAGACTCAAGAACTTCATCTCAACCTTCTTTACCTCTGCATCAGCACATAATCGTTTCATCACTAGCTCCTTCAGATCGTCCCACCGCATAGTTTTGATCTCCTCCCGGGTCTTCCTCTGTTCAACAGTTTCCCACCAGTACATGGCTTCATCAAGAAACGATTGGGTGGCAAAACCCACAGCTTGGTCGGGACGGCACTCGCTAATGCGGATAACCTTTTCCATAGTAATTATCCATTGGAGAGTAGTTATTGCGTCTCCCAAGCCAGTCAGCTTCGGCGGGTCACAACCTTTAAATGACTTGTAGTTGCACCCACCTCGGTCTCTTTTCCTATCATCGACTTAACCACACTTGATCCCTCATTCTCCTCCTCATCATCTTTCTTACTCCTTTCCCCCGACTTCTCAGCAGACTTTTCAGGATTCCAGTTCTTCGCAGCAGCTGCTACCGCCTGAGAAATGGCAGCTTGAACAGCAGGGTCAAGTTGATACTCTTCGTTGTTACTCGGATTTCCACCGGCTGCATTTCCTTCTCCCTCAGCGTTAGTATCTGCTCCTACTGACGGTTGTTGGACAACGCGTGGCCTACCACGACGTCCTGTACGTCCTCCTTTTCCAACAGCTTTCTTAACTCCAGCCATTCGTATTCTATAAGGAAACACAAACGTCATCACTTAAGAAACCATTTAGTACAGGGATAGTAAGGCTAACAGGTAATAACAGTGGCCAGCTGTGATTAGCTGCTCACGTTACTTTCCGTGTCTTATACACTTCCTCTTATGAATCTATTTGTGCTAGTTCTATTCTTAAACAGTTAAACAATCAAACAGTCAAGAAGTCCTATCCCTATATATCCTTTCTTTAGCAATTAAGCTAACATTAACATACATTATTTAATCATGCGCTTTACCGTTACTGAGCTTGCTTGAGTGACACATGGCATTCTCCTACTGGCATCTTCTTTCTTTTCTTACTTTAATCCCATTCTTTGTTCGAGTCTAAGCATGTAGGATGCTTAAATCTCTCGAACTTTGCTCTGATACCAACTTGTAAGGCCCCGTTACCGGTGCCCTACTTTGGACGTTGGATTTACTCATAAACACTGTTCTAGAAATCAGAGTTAACTAAAACTTTCGCGGAATAATATAAAACATCAACCATTCGTTACAATATCCATAATTTGTCTTTTAAAACATAACATAAATTATAACATTCAAAACATCATGACAATATTCGGATGCCAGCCTCTTCAATCCTGCCATGTGTCCATCTCAAACCAGCTGTCTCAATCTGTTAACCTACATACACATATACGTTCTCGAAGGTACGCATTACATACATAACCTATACTTCATTCGTTCATACACATTTATAGCTATCCTTACGTTATAAAGGGCAATTCACCCTACATACCTCGGATATTATTAGGGTGCGGTACCCTCCATCCTCGGATAATATTAGGGTCCGGTCTCCCTTCATCCTCGGATATTATTAGGGTCCAGTCTCCCTTCATCCTCGGATATTATTAGGGTCCGGTACCCTCTATCCTCGGATATTATTAGGGTCTGGCCACCCTTTCTTCCATACCTGTCCTTACTTACTTCCCTTGAAAATACGTGCAATCTCCGAAGAGCGTTCATGTACCATCAACGTATCATACATACATTATTCATACATCTTATATATTCATACATACCTCATTCATACATCATACATATCAATCATATCATTAACTACCACCTGACGGTGCATGCAACATCCGAAGATCGTTCACGCACCGTCAAGCAATCAATCATACCTTTTCACATAAAACATATCTGGCATACACTTATCACTTAGGATAAGTGTATTAACTAATCACATCGAGTATGCACACAGCCCCGAAAACATAACAAGGAATGGGACTAGAAACTCTCGGTTACGTTCACCGTTAAATTGTTATTCCCTTCTTGAGCTGTGCACGACTAACTGTATAATAATTATATGTATCAATAAACTATCACTACATATATCGTCTTTCTAGTTTAATTATTACCCTCAACGAACGGGGTCCGGGGGCAGCGCCTCTGGCAGCGGGGTTCTAGGGGCGGCAGCCCCTAGCGGGGTCCAAGGGGCAGAGCCCCTGGCTGGGGTTAAGCTGTTCTTGTCATTCTTTTTAATTAATTGGCTAACTTAAAAGTTCAAGGGCTTCTTTGTAATTAAATCATTCTTTTTCTAAGTCCAGGGACTGTTCTTGTCATTCCGTTAAACTTCTAGTTCGTTACTGGTTCATAACGAATTGGCTTATCTTAGCGAATTGGTTCATATAACGAATTGAACCCTTTAACGAACTGGACTTCTTAACGAATCAGTTCCATAGCGAACCAGTCCATATAACGAATTAGTCCATCTAATTCGTTATCTCTTCTAACGAACTGGCTATAACGAATCAAGGGTAATTCGTTACCCTTTTCCCTTAACGAATCGGATACGAACTAAAGCTAGTTCGTTAATCTTTCCTTAGCGAATCAGCTGACGAATTGCCTCTAGTTCGTTAATCCTCCGTTAACGAACTAGGGTTAGGTCAGAGAATGTCAGAACATTCTCTAACATTCCCTTAACCTCGTATCTTTTTCGGCGCCACCACCAGAAAACCGCGGGTTTGCCGAAAAACAAGTTTTGACTCGTTTTTCACCGTGTTTCGTTCCGTTTGATCCATATCTAAGCTAGGGTGACCCCTAAGCTCATCTTAGGTTCGGTTTATACCCGAATCCACCCGGATCTCGTGACTTAAACGGTTTAATGGTGTCGGCTTGTTGTTTCGTGACTATATCTAACGGTTTAAGCTCATACAGTATCATACTATCATTACCTTACGTCGGAATCGGTTATTCTTCTATGTTTCGGCTAGAGAAAGAGGCTAGAGAGAGAGAGAGAGCTTAAGTGTGGTTTTTGGGAGGTGTATGGAATATGTGTGAAATGAAATTAATTGGGTATTAATGGTTTATATAATTATGGATCATGGGCTTAAGCCCATGATCTTTTCCTCTTTCCTTCATAACCCAAGTCCATAATCCAGTTCCATCTAGCCCAACACTAGGCCGACTCATAATAACTCATACTTTCGTTTATTAACCGAAAATAAAAAACGGAATGTTATATTGATTATGTATGTTAAATATAATAAACAAATAAAAATATGATAATTACTCGATAAACGTGATAATTAAATTCATACAATTTTCCAAACACCAATGGGTCGGGTTATTTAAAATGAAAAAGACCGAGTTGTTACAGTCAGGATTGCTAGATTTAGTTCTTCGTAAGGAATCCGTCTAGGTTTGATCGTCAACTTAGTCTATTAAGTCAATTAAGTCTACTTAGCTATCTTTGATTTCCGCGATGTAAGGTAGGATTTTGTCATAAAGATACTTAGACATAAATTATTAAATAACCGTAAGGAAGTTTAATTCATAAAATTGGTGTGCCTTAAAACTTGTAAGAAATCCATAAGTGTCTTATTGAAGTTCAAGGGTCATATTCGGGTTTTCTGTCGAGGGTTTATTTTATGATCCCGGTTCCATAACTTAAGTTTACCAGTTAATTGAGTGCTGTAACTTAGGAGATTCTAGCCTAGGTAGTTATTTTCATCATCTGAATTAATCTAAGAGTTTTTAATAGTTTCTTAATATTTTATTTAATTAGGGTTTTTATTTTAAATAAATTGGATGGGACTCAATGGTAAAACATTCACTTTACTAGTGAGAGGTAGGGGGTTCAAACCTCACTATCACCAATTTATATGGGAGATATGAGGGATGACACTGGCTTGCCAGGGTTCAAGTCCTGATCTCACCTGGTTTTACTGGCTCCTCGCTGTCGTTTCATTTGGCAGGCGTGGGGGTTGGGTTTTATCCGGTGAATCCCTCAATAGGTGGACCGGTAGGGGCTCCGTCCGTCCGGACTAGTGTCCGGCTCGGGCTACCTTTAGCCAATGGGGGCCGCGTACGGAGTACCGGGCGTTACTTAGTTGGTCATTAAAAAAGGGTTTTAATATTAATAATAGAATAATTCAATTAGGGTTTGTTTTAATTAATTAAGTATTATTTTAATAATTAAGGTTTATTAAGTAGTCATTAGTTAATCATTGCTTAGGTTTTATTTAAATAGTTAATTATTAATTAGGGTTTAGTTATTAACTAGTTTAAAAATCCCCTCAAACAATATTATTAAATAGTCATGTCTTTTAGTCGAGTCTAATTTTCTAGTTTCTTAATTTAAAGAGTCTCGTGGGTTTGATATTTGGACTTACTTAGCTGTACTAGAGTCGACCAGTACACTTGCCGGTTAGTAGTTTAAGTTAAGTTTAAGAGTCTAGAGTATTACTTAGTGTCTAGTTTAGCGTAATTTTAGTTAATAATTATTTGACTACTTTTAGCACATCAACTTTTTGACGCCGTTGCTGGGGACTCTTGGCGATTGCGTTATTAGCTTCGATTAGACTTACTTGCTACATACGTGATATTTGTTTTATTTTCGTTTGAGTCGTAGAAGTCTAATTAAATTTTAGTTTATTTTTGTTTTAGTTTTTAATTCTTAGTATACTTACTTGGTCTTTTGCGTTTTCAGTTATATGTCACATCTTCATTTGCAAGGACCACCACTGGCTAGTCTTGAATTTTCTCCGTTGAAGACCGAGGCTAGTTCGTCAGTAGAGAAACAACCGTCAGAAGTTGACTCGACACCAAAGTCATCACCAAACACCAGAAAGTCCGAGAAGTCAACCAGACGTCCAAATGGCCGACAATAGACCAATTGCTGCTCAAGCCTTCGACGGCTTAACCGGAAACCAATCATGAATCGTCATCCCTGAGATCAACAATTACAAACGTGGCAGATTCCGTCATACGTCATGAACAACATTAACTAATCAGTTTCATGGGCGTGATGACGAGGATGCACCAGCTCACATTAACTGGCTCTACGCGTTTTGAAAACTTTTAATTTACAAGGTGTTACTGAAGATGCTATTTTCTTACGTCTTTTTCCTTTTTCACTTGTAGGAAAAACGGCTCTTTGGCTTGACACTCAACCACCTGGCACGTTCACTACTTGGGAAGCACTGCGCTCAGCTTTAATCAAGAAATACTTCCTACCTGCTAGAGCGGCTATTCTTCGTGATCAGATTCACTCGTTTCACATGGAGCCGGATGAACAATATTGTCATGCTTGGGAGCGTTTCCCGAACATGCTAGCTCGTTGCTCACAGAATGGTCTCACACCATGGGCTCTCGTGGAAAAATTTTACAATGGGTTGAATTACGAAACCCAAGTTCGCTTCGACACGGCTGCGGGAGGAAATCTAATGGCAAGAAAGAATGTCACCGGATGCAATGAGATGTTTGAAAGCTTTGCTCAATCTAATTACGCCAAAGGGCCACATCGCGGGAATTCCACTCCCGTCAGCAGTACATCCTCATCTTCTCGAGGTGTACACCAAGTTAATTTGGATCTAGTGTGGCTGCTGCTTTGGAATTACTAACTAGAGAGGTGAAGGAACTTAAGACGAAGGTGGACAAGTGTGAGTTTTGTAGGGGTGGACATGGTACTTTGGAGTGCCCGTTGATGAATCAAGACGTCGATTTTGTTGCTGGTCAGAATAGGTTTCCCAATAATTACAACAACAACAATCAGAACTGGAACACCTACAAGAATCCAAATCAGAATAACTCAAGCTGGCGCTCGGCGGGCGCACCACCTGGCTTCCAAAATTCTTATAATAAGGACAAGGTTAGTATTTCAATAATAATAACACCAATGGTACTAATGTTCAAAATAATGTGCAGGATTCAAATGGTGGAATGGGACGATTAGAGGATATGATGAAGAAAATCTTGGAGAGAGATCAAGTTACACAGAAAAAGTTTGTCGAACACGATTTACTCTTTAAGAATCAACAATCTTCGTTGCTTTACGTCCAAAGGTCCATGGGCGATATTGATCGCCGTCACGATGAAAGACCTCAAGGACAGTTTTCTGGTACTACTCAGCCGAATTCGGCCGCTCAATTGAAAGCAATTACTACTCGTAGCGGAAGGGTTTTTGGTCCCGAGGTTGTTAAAGAAAGGGTTGGAGTTGAAGAAGAGGAAGTGGTAGATGAGGAGATTGAGATAGAGGCCCCGGGTAAGTCACAAGGTAAAACACCAATTATTGACTACCAAGTTGAGAAAAAGCCGGTCGAATTCCGGCCACCACCCGATATTGATCTTGCCCATGTTCCGTATCCCGCTCGTCTTATGCATCAAAAGTACACGAGGGAATACGGGCATTTTCTGGATATGTTCCAACAGTTGAAAATTAATCTTCCATTTATTGAGGCTCTCCAACACGTACCAAAGTATGCGAAGTTCTTGAAAGATTTGCTCAAGAGGAAAGATTTGTTGCGAGAGGTTTCGTCTATTCCACTTAGCGGTGATTGTTCGGCGGTAGTGTTGAATCGGGTCCCGGAAAAGTTGTCGGATCAGGGTGTGATTACGATCCCGTGTATGTTCGGAAGTGATATGATGAGTCAAGCGTTGGCGGATTTGGGTGCGAGTATTAATCTTATGCCATATTCATTGTATAAGAAGTTGGAGTTGGGCGAGCTTACACCGACTCGTATGTCGTTGTCTTTAGAGGACCGTTCGATAAGTATCCGCGAGGTATCATTGAGAATTTGCTAGTGAAAGTGGATAATTTTGTGTTCCCGTTCGATTTTATGGTACTTGACATGGAGGTCGACGAGAGGGTTCTCATTATTCTTGGTCGTCCGTTTTTGAGAACGGCGAAGGCTCTTATTGATGTGTATGATGGGAGGATCACACTTCGGGTTGGTGATGAAAATGTTACTTACGATGTTACTAAGTCGATGAAGCACCCGGGTGATAATGATGATTTTATTGGTCCATGCCATTTGGTGTATTTTCTTAATTCTATTATTCCGGGTTTGGATACGTGCCTTGATTATATTTGTGGAGTCGATTTAGTTGGGATGGATGTGGAGAAAGAGTTGACGGATATTATGGAGGATAGTGAGGAAGAAGTGGTAGATGGCATTTCTTGCTTGGCGGAGATTATGGAGGTTAGTGAGGTAATTTGTGAAAAAGAGGTAGAAAAACCCGGCCCGTTGGAATTGAAGGTTCTTACGTCAAATTTGGAGTATGCTTACATTGAAGAGGGCTCAAATTTGCCCGTCATTATTTTTTCTAAGTTGACGGAGGAAGAAAAGTCAAAGTTGATTGAAGTGTTGAAGTTGCATAAAGGGGCAATTGCATGGAGACTTTCGGATATTCAAGGTATTAGCCCAGCTTATTGTACCCACCAGATTTTGATGGAAGATGAGTATAAACCGGTGGTTCAACCCTAAAGGTGTCTTAACTCGAATGTGCAAGAGGTTGTCAAGAAAGAAGTTCTTATGTTGATGGATGCTGGGATGATTTACCCGATTTCGGATTCTCCATGGGTAAGTCTGACCCAAGTTGTTCCAAAGAAAGGGGGGATGAAGTTGTTATGAACGAAAAGAATGAACTTATCCCTTCGCGTACGGTTACCGGTTGGCGTGTGTGTATTGACTATCGGAGGTTGAATGATGCCACTCGGAAGGACCATTTCCCGTTTCCGTTTATTGATCAAATGTTGGAGCGTCTCGCAGGTCAGCAATTTTATTGTGTTCTTGATGGTTTTTCAGGTTATTTTCAGATTCCAATCGCACCGGAAGACCAAGAGAAAATGACTTTTACATGTCCGTATGGTACATATGCGTATCGCCGCATGCCGTTTGGGTTGTGTAATGCTCTTGCTACCTTTCAGCATTGTATGGTGGTGATATTTCAGGATATGATAGAGACGTCCATGAAGGTTTTTATGGACGATTTTTCGGTGCACGATAATTCATTCAATCATTGTTTGGGTAATCTTGAGAGGATGTTGAATAGGTGCATCGAGAAGAAGTTGATGTTGAATGGGGGAAAGTGTCACTTTATGGTGACGGAAGGGATAGTATTGGGTCATAGAATTTCAAGAGATGGTATAGAGGTGGATCGGGTGAAGATTGACACAATTAGTAGGCTTCCTCCACCGACAAATGTTAACCCTATAAGAAGTTTTCTTGGTCATGCGGGTTTCTAGTGGCGGTTTATCAAAGATTTTTCAAAAATTAGTCGCCCGATGACCCGATTACTAGAGAAAGATGTCGCCTTTGAGTTCGATGATGAGTGTTTGAAGGCGTTCAAGATTTTAAAAGAGAAACTCGTGAGTGCCCCTATTCTCATGTCACCGGATTGGAATTTACCTTTGAGCTCATGTGCGATGCGAGTGACTACGCAGTTTGGGCGGTTTTGGGGCAAAGGCGTGAGAAACATTTTCACCCCATTTATTATGCAAGCAAGACGTTAAATGATGCCCAAGAGAACTACACCACCACCGAAAAGGAACTTTTAGTCGTTGTGTTTGCATTTTACAAGTTCCGGTCTTATCTTGTGCTTTCAAAGACCACCGTTTTTACCGATCATGCAACTTTGCGTTTTCTCTTTCACAAGAAAGACGCGAAACCTCGTCTCATACTGTGGATTCTTTTACTTTCCGAGTTTGACATAGAAATTAAAGACAAGAAGGGGGGCAGAGAATGTTGCGGCGGATCATATTTCCCGTTTAGAAGATCCGAAGAGAGAAGAGATTCGTGAGGAAGAGATTGGTGATAGATTCCCGCATGAGTCAATTGATTTTGTTGCGGCCAAAAAGCAAGGTTTGCCATGGTTTATCGATTTTTCTAATTATTTATCTACCGGCCCTGTGTTGAAAGGGATGACTACGCAACAAAAAAAAGTTTTTCGGGATGTTACTCGGTATGTTTGGGATGATCATTTTTCTTTTCAAGATTGGTGGTGACCGGATTCTTAGAAGATGTGTGACAAAAGAAGAAGGGTTGGATATTTTGAGACATTTTCACGAAGGTTTAATGGGAGGTCATCATGGAGCGCATGCCATGGCCCAGAAGGTATTTGATAGTGTCACACCCTCAAAATCCACTAACGGAGTTTTACCGTCAGAGGGTGTGAACTAACAGGATCGGAATCATTAGTTATAATCAAACACCATAAATAAAGTTTTCAAACCACGAAAACATTTAAGTTTAAATAAGTGCGGAAGCGTAAATTCGTAAACCAAGAGTTGTGTCACGCAGGACGACTTAAAACCCAATTAATAACAGTTTAAAAACAAGTTTACAAAAACGATAGAGTTCAATGAAATGCATGTTCCTATACCGCGCGCCCGCCTCGGCTACCTGAGAATAACATACTAAAAGTGTCAACACAGGGTTGGTGAGTTCATGTATATAAATAAAGAAAATGTTTGCGTTTAAGTGTTTGCGTTTTGCGTTTTGCGTTTGCGTTTGCGTTACCAGATAGTGTTAAATCAATTATATATCGATAGGTAGCTAGCATATAAAACAAGTATTACTAAGTGTTCGACACCGAAGCTGACTGTTTATCAATTGCCTTGCCACCATGTCTACCACGACCATGGAAAATGTGTTAGCCAAAATTACACCCACTCGACCTCCAGTCGAGTTTAGAGTTGGGTGGGGTTTGTCAAACCCAGTAGTACTACTCAACAGTGACTCGCTATTATCCAAATATTAAACGGTTCGATGTTATGAAGGACTTTAGTTGGTTCGCTTGCCACTTAGCTTTACAAGTGATATATAATTAATAACAACATCTAAAGCGTTTTGGAGTATGTTATCTCCCCCAAGTAAAAAGCGTTTAAAAGAGTAAAAGGGAACGTGAAACTCACTGTTTGCAAAGAATTCAAAAACAAGTCAACCGAGAGATGCGCGTCACAGAAAATCCTCACTAGCGCTCTAAAACAAAAATGAGATTTTCTAAGTGTTGGAACTATTATTGAGTCTCTAGACTCGGCACATAATACCTATGCATGAGATACGTTTCGTGTTTCGTTTGTGAATTATGTGTGACTCGACAAACAAATTGGTGACACGTTACATATGTATACAACTACTTAAGCATCAAATACTAACATTTTACATTACTAGTAAATTATTCCCCACAAGGGCAATTTAGTCAAAACATAGCAATTATCGATCAACAAACACGTTTCATGTATTTTCACATAGTTCAGCAGCTAGTTTTATCAAGACAGAATTCTACTTGGAAAGATTACTCAATTCAATAGATCCTAACATATCAATTAATTTACCAAAAATCGTCACAAAAGCTCACATGAGTTAGGTTTCCAGAACTACTTTTATTGTATTTTTGTTCCACATAGATTTCTCACAATAACCAAAACATTACAGTAAACTCACAGCAGTCAAAATCATGCGCAACAGAATAATATTTGTTATTCCCGTTAAATGGTAATTCTAATTAATGCAAGACCAATTGGGTTAGGTTCTTAACTCAACATTTTAGCTTCCAGAAGTGGAACCAACCCATTTGGTCTTGTAGTTTATGAGATATGATAATTACAAAACAGCCTAACAGCAGACCTCACAATTCAGACTTGTACTTCAGTTTTGTAAAATAATAAAAGTTAACTTTTACACGTCCAAAAATTAAAAACTTAGACTTTATAGAAACTAGACTCAACCTAGTACACTGTAGTGTTAAGAATTTCGACCAATTACCACATTAACATTCAGTTACAGTCGTCTAAACATAAACTTAACAATCTGTCCAGTACCAGTTTACATCAAAACTCAACATAACAACAATCTATGAACCATAATCCATGCATATAACACTCTAGTCACAATATTTACCAATAATTCATATAAATATCACATTACACACATAGTTAGGGTTTATCTTGAAAGTTTAAATCAAAGAACAAGTGATTATCAAACAACAATAACACAACTAGTTATCAATTTCATTAGCAATCATCATCAAGCATATAATCAAACCCTAACTCATCTTAATCATCAATTTCGTGACTTAGGGTTTTGGATTAACCCATTCAATATCAAAATTAAACATATAGAACGCATAGGGGAGTTGTTAATACCTTCCTAGCACCTTAATTCTTCAACCAAACTTGAAAATCCTTGTATGTGTGTGTGTGTAGTGTGACGGCAGCCAAGGGAGAGAGAAGGGGGGCGATCGGGTTTTGGGAGGGGGAAGGGAGGTTAGGGTTTTTGTTATTATTTAATAATAATATGTTACATAATAGTCCCTCCTCTTTTAGTTATTACTTTTCTAACATAAAATAACTTTTGCATCTTGAGTTAATGTTCTACATATAAATATCAAATAATACATAAACCTAACACATAATTATCAAATAATTATTGTTTTGATGTTTGTCGTTTGTTCACCAATGGTTTGAGTCAACTCGTTTGCGTTTCGGTGCAATCCCGAAAGACTACATGTGTAGTGATTGTCAAGCGTCATTTAAAACCCTAGTTTAAATGTAATGAGATGTGCGTTATAGATCAAGTGATCTTAAGTTTGAATTGACGAAGTTCGAATTAACGGAGTTAACCTGAAATTGACGAGTGTCACAGATAGTGGTTTTTATTGGCCGTCAGTTGTAAAAGATGTGGAGGAATTTGTTAAGAAGTGTGATGCTTGTCAACGCACCGGTAATATTTCATCAAAAAATGAGATGCCTCAAAACCCCATACAACCTCTTGAAACTTTTGATGTTTGGGGCATCGATTTTATGGGACCTTTTCTCGTTTCCGGTGGTCACAAGTATATTTTAGTGGCGATAGATTATGTTTCCAAGTGGGTTGAAGCCCAAGCATTGGCCACGAATGATGCTAGAGTTGTTGTGAAGTTTCTAAAGAAGTTGTTAACTCGTTTCGGGACTCCACGTGCGATTATTAGTGATCGAGGTACTCATTTTTGTAATTCCGTCATGGAGAAGGCATTAGCTCGCTATGGAGTGACTCATCGCACCTCTACTGCTTACCATCCTCAAACAAATGGTCAAGTCAAAAATGCTAATAAAGGGGTGAAGAGAATTTTGGAGAAAACGGTGGGAATAAGTCGGAAAGATTGGTCGGAGAAATTGGATGACGCGCTCTGGGCATTCAGAACCGCGTACAAGACACCGTTTATGCTTGTTTACGGTAAAGTATGTCATCTTCTCGTTGAGTTAAAGCACCGGGAGTTTTGGGCATTGAAGACGGTGAATGTTGATCTTACCGAGGCCGCAAGGAAGAGATATTTTCAAATTCATGAGTTGGAGGAACTTCGTGATGCGACATATTCTCGATCGTTGGATATCAAGAAAAAGACGAAAGTGTTGCACGATCGACGTTTAAAGGGAGGTAAAGACTTCAAGAAAGGTGATAAAGTATTATTATTTAACTATCGTTTGAAGTTATTTGCAAGTAAATTGAGATCCAAGTGGACGGGACCGTATTTGGTGAAAGAAGTGTTCCCGTATGGAGCGGCGGAGTTAGAGAATCCGGACAATGAAACTTCGTGGAAAGTGAATGGCCATCGTTTAAAGCATTATCTTGGAGAGCCGGATGATTCAATCGAGGTGGATGAAACTCCCCTCGATCCATCGAACTAAATCATCGAAAGGGGTTATTGAGTGAATACTCAAGTGTAGAGTTTATATAATTTCCTTTATTTTATTTTTATCGCCTTTGAGTCGCTAACACTAGTTTTTGTAGTTTGGTTGCGTCGTCGAGTCGTTTCAAGGAATCATCACCAACGTGACGAGAAGATTTGACGAGAATTCAAGAGATGCCAGGTAAGTTTTGCACGTTAAAAATGACATAAAATAAAAAAACAAAAAACTTGGTAATTTTTCTAGAAATTTTTCTAAGGCAAAAAATGGGAGAAAAACCAAAAAAAAACTTCATGTCAAAAACCCCGGTCGCGTGCGCGGGGGTTCTTTAATCCACTCCACGCGACGCGGAGACGAAATGGGCGGGCTGCGCACGCCGCGTAGCTCGACGACAGAGGACAAAGGAGTCGCGCGGCGCAGCTTCAACATACATATCAGATTTTTTTTTGATTTTTTACACCAAAATCTCACTTTTTCACCACTTTTTAATGAAAACTTGGAGTTTTAAATTATTAAAAACACTTTTTATATGATTTTGATCAAGTTTTATTAGTTTTTCAATAAAAATGATACGGTTTTTATTTTAGTTACCGTTTTTTAAAAATGTCAATTTTAACGTTTTCGTGTCGATTTTCACGACACGAATCGTGTAGGTTCAAGCTTTTCTATCTTGACCATTTTCTTATAATTTAACTTATGTTAAATATAAGAATTTTATGACTTTAGGGGCTGTTTTAAAACAGTTCCGAAAACTCATGTCGGTTCGCTTTAATAGTCGAACTTTTTTGACCGTTTAAGCAACCGACTCACAAGCTAAACCAAACAAAACATGATGCGCCCATCATGCATCAAATATGATTACTTTAAACCTATGAAACAATAGATTTTCCAGATCTGAATGTATGCCACAAAAATGCAAATTTTAAGCAATTCAAGTAAGCATCTCTTAACACACTTAAGTCTTGTTAATCATATGTAGTGAATATAACTAAACTAGTCCTTTAGAACTCATAATGTATCATTTATAAACGTTTAGAATCAGCTTCTTATCATCATCTATTTAAAATAACCATTAGTAAATTTGCTAAATATGAACTAGCACGTACCTTATGCAATATAACTTGTACTTTTCAATGTATAATCTTTTAACTAGTTAACTAATTCCTAAATTCAATGCTCCATGACCAATGCATTTCTTTTATTATAACTTAATATTATCAACAATTTCACAAACTAACAAATTTTAACCATCAACTTTAATATTCTAGCATAATATCCTACTTTCTTATCGTATTTTAAAAATATCATTATTTATCACTAATAACCAAATCATGTGTAAATAATCATCATGAACCTTAGCATCAAAATCAAATAACATGAATCAAGCATAATTCATTTCATAACAAAACAACCAAAACAAGTCCCACTTGTTTCTTTCTCTCTTACCAATTACACCCACTTCATTTTCTTACAAGTACAAGAACAATAAACATCTTTCAATAATTCAAGAAATCAACTATGATGCTTGCTTATCATCAAGAATCAAATACATCAAAGAATCATTAGGTTACAAAAGCTAATACACATGTGTGTGTGTATGTAGGTGGGTGTACAGCACACCCCACCCACCCACACACACATTCACAATTCACCCAAGTTCCATTCTCTTAATATTTATTTGTTTTGTGTGAATGATTTTAAGATTGCAAGAACAATATTTAAACATCTATAATGGAAAAACTCATAAAATGGTTACCTTGGGTTTTGGGTTTCGGGTTTTGAGATGAAGAAGATGATGATGCTTCTAAGTGGGTGCTTAAGCTCCTACCTTTGCTCCTATTAAACACTAGATCCTTGCTCTTTATTAAAATCCTTGTCTAAGTGTGATGAGATAAAATGTGATGATGATGGAAGAGATGGTGTTGGCCGACAGTTTGGTGGTGGTGAGGGAATGGTGGTGTTTTTCTCTATATGATGGTGTAAAAAAATGGCAATCAGGAAGAGATTAACAGAATTATAAACCTCTTGATCAATAACTCTAAATACTGAACACGATTACCAGGTCTTGATTACATGCAAATCATCAATATAATGATTTGAAATCATACTATAGATCTAACAAGAAACCGTTCTTGAACAACACGATCAATAACTAACCCTATATCTAACAAACTTGTTTTAACAATATGAGAGAGAGAAAAATGAATAATATCAAGTGTCTGGTTTTTTTTCTTCTTTTATAAACCTGGATATATTCACAAAATATCACAGGGCTTGACTTGGACCCGCAACATCTTCAAGCCCAACTGCTACAGCCCACATCAGTTAGCATCCAGCCACTTCTGTCCAAAGCCCAAATGCACTCCTGGCCCAACGAAGCTTATCCAGATTTTACCTCATAAAAACATTGAATTGACATAAGTAAATGAGTATTTATATTTTCAACACCCTCCCACAATTCAATGACTAAAGACATCAAGCAAACACAACTTATTACAAAGTTTAGTATGCTGATTAATTAGCAAACCCTTGGTAAATACATAAGCAATCTGACTTTCATATTTAACTAAGACAGTTTTAATTGTACCTTTTGAAATTTTTTCCCTTAAGAAAAATAAATCTAATTCAAAATGCTTAGTTCTCTCATGGAAAACCGGGTTGGCTGCAATGGATATTGCAGCCGTATTGTCACAGAACAGATTAACAGGAACACTAACCTTGATTTGAAGTTCAGACAACAAGTTGATTAACCACATTATTTCGGATGTTGCAGCTAGACGTGCACAAAAAAACCGGTTCCGGAACCTAACTGGTGGAACCGAACCGGAACCGGTTCCAGTTCCAACCCGGTTGGAACAATACCCGGTTTGGGTATTTTTGTACCCGAAAATCGTACCCGGTTCTCCTATTTGTATGTCAGTACCAGTTCCAACCCGGTTCTTAATTGGAACCGGTTCGGTTCGTACCCGGAAAAACCGGTTCCGACGAGTTTTTTTTGAAGGGTCAAACAAAAGTCAAACTAGCCGTTGGAACCGGTTCCAACGGTAATATAGCCGTTGGAACCGGTTTTTTAGACACCAATTAGCCGTTGGAACCGGTTCCAACGGTAATATAGCCGTTGGAACCGGTTTTTGAGACAATAGATCCGTTGGAACCGGTTCCAACGATAATATAGCCGTTGGAACCGGTTTTTGATGCCCAAACCTATATATAACTTGTTTCCATTAAAAACTAACTATTACAAACATTATTAAAACATAAACGATACTAAACATAACTAAAACATAAAAAACAAAGTCCGTCGTTTTAATCCGGGAATACTTATTTTTGGGTTGTATAGCCGGACGACTCTCCCACTTCCGTTTTTTTAGCTTCCAATCTTCTTTTCTCTCGACAATACTTATTCGTATGTTTTCGTAATGTCGAGTTGGACCCTGCTTTAAGAAACTTCGAGCAATATTTGCAACGTGCCAACTCATGTGAGTCGGTCATGAGACACAAATCGTAATGAACCCAAACATCGGGGCATCTTGTTGTTTCGATCACCATAACAACGTCATCATTGGTTGCCATTTGTTGTCGGTTTAAGGTTAATTGTGGTTTGGAGTGTGTTTTATAGTTTTGGAAGTGGTTTAACAAGTAAACAAACAAACCTTGCTATTTATAGTAAAAAAATAACCTATTTATAGTTAAAAAAACCGGTTCCAACGGTCAAAAACGGCTATATAGCCGTTGGAACCGGTTCCTAACGGCTCTAATATTTAAATTTCAAAAAAAACCGGTGGAACCGGTTTTTACGTAAAAACCGGTTCCGGTTCATACCCTACCCGGTTCTTAAAAGTTCGCATATCTGGGCATCAGTTCGGGTCGGGAACCAAACCGGTTCTTGATTGGAACCGGTGCCATTTTACAACCCGGTGTGAAAAAACCGGTTTGGAACCGGTTCGGGTTTTCCATTTGAACCCGATTTGTGCACCTCTAGTTGCAGCACACATAGCACGGTATTCTGATTCGGCAGAAGACCTTGAAATGGTTGATTGCTTTTTTCTTTTCCATGCAACTAAACATTTTCCCAAAAACATACAATAACCAGTGACTGATTTTATTGTCTCTAAGCATTTAGCCCAATCGGAGTCTCAATAGGCTTTTAAGTCAAACGTATCACTTTTACTAAATAGAATGCCCTTTCCAGGAGCAACCTTCAAGTACCTTAATACTCTTAGTGCAACTTACAAATGTGTATTAGTGGGCTTATGCATATATTGACTTAGATAATGCACAGAATATGCAATATCTGGTCTAGTATGTGACAAATAAATCAATTTGCCCATAAGTTTTTGATAACCAGTTATATTGGTTAATACAAACCTGTCCTTTTTACACATGTTGGTTATCACAAAGTGTTGTTCTAAAGGGCAACTAACTGGTTTGCATGCTGTCATGCCATACTCAGCTAGAAGATCAAGACAATATTTCCTTTGTGATAAACAAATTCCCTTATCAGTTTTAAGAACTTCAATGCCAAGAAAGTATTTAAGATCACCAAGATATTTTATCAAAAAATTAGTTTTAAGAAATTCTTTTATTTTAATTATTTCTTTGTTACAACTACCAGTTATAACAATGTCATCAACATAACAAGTAACACAATAAACAAGGAATTACTTGATTTTACAAACATGGAATAATCACATTGGCTTTGAATAAAACCTAATTCAAATAGCACGTTTATCAGTTTTTCATTCCACATTCTAGGAGCTTGTTTCAAGCCATATAAAGATTTTCTTAGTTTGCACACTTTAGTTTCTCCTCAGGCAGAGACATATAAACATCTTCGTGCAAGTCACCATACAAGAACACATTATTAATATCTAAATGGAAAATTGACCAATCATTTTTAACAACTAGACAGCACACACCTAATAGTCACCATTTTGACTACAGGAGAAAACGTTTCAAAGAAGTCAACCCCCTCCTTTTGATTAAAACCTTTAGCCACTAATCTAACTTTAAACCTTTCTACTTCCCCATTTGACTTATATTTAATTTTGAAAATCCATTTGCACCTAATAGTTTTCCTTTTGGGTGGCAATTCAACAATATCCCATGTATGATTTCTATTTAGGGCTTCTATTTCATTATTCATAGCTGCAACCCAATTTGGATTAGTTACAGCTTCTGAATAAGTTTTAGGTTCAGAACTTTTGTCTAATAAGGACGTAAAACACAAATTAGTCATAGACAAATTTGAATAATTCACTACTTTTTCAAGACCATATTTTACTTTGCCTTCTATAATATAATCATTTAAAGTTCTAGGGAATATAGTATTTCTAGTAGACCTCCTTAACACAGTTGGTGTATTGTGTTTTATTTCTACTTCTATTCCCTCAGAAGCATTATCATTAGACACTTCATCAGTTCTGCCTACACCCCCGACCCCGCTAGAAATCGGCTCAGAACTACTGGGCTGCTGATTAGCAACATCTGCCCCGCCCTCAGTAGTATGTGAACCATTTCTAGACTGCTGAGTCCAACGAGTAGAAGATTCTTGTCTATTAGAATCAACGTTAAATTCATCATTGGGTATGTCTTGGTCATTAGAAAGTTTGGTGTCAAATTGATCAAACAAATCAAAAAAATTTAAGTTGTTGACATCAAGATTACTTGTGTCAACTTCTTTTAAAACATCATTATCAACAAATGGAAAAATAGACTCATAAAATTTCACATCTCTAGAAAAAATGACATGTTTAACATCTAAACTCCATAATTTGTAACCTTTCTTTTGATTGGAATACCCAATAAAAACACACTTTTCAGCGTGACTTGAAAATTTATTTATGTTATTTAGGATAGTACTAAAACAAAGACAACCAAACATTCGTAAATGACTCAAAACAGGTTTAAAGCCATACACCAACTCATAAGGAGACCTACCATTCAACACAAAGGATGGAGTCCTGTTTATCAAGTAAGCAGCAGTTAACACACAATCAGACCAGAACCTAAGAGGAACCCCCCTCCCCCTCCCGCCTTGAAAAAGTAAAGCCCTAGCAACATTTAACAAGTGTCTATGCTTCCTTTCAACAATCCCATTTTGTTGAGGAGTATAGACACAAGTGGTTTGATGCACGATCCCTTTCTCAATACTATAAAAGTTCACTTGGTTGTTTATAAATTCAGCCTCATTATCACTTCTTAAAATTTTCACATTTTTACTAAACTGGTTTTTAATCAATATTACAAAGTTCTTCAAATTATGAATAACTTCATCTTTGTGTTTTATTAGATAAACCCAAACAACCCTTGTATAATCATCAACAATAGTGAGAAAGTATCTATACCCCTCTCTGCTTGGAACCCTATATGGGCCCCAAACATCAAGGTGTACCAACTCTCCTAATTCTTTTGATTTATGATCACTTAAGGGAAATGGTTCCCTATGTTGCTTTGCCTTATGACAAACATCACAGGGAGCAACTGAGTCAATTTTTTTAAGATTCAAACGATCTTTTAAAACATCTAGAATAGAATCACATGGAAGTCCTAACCTAGCATGCCACAAACTAACAGCCCTATAACTACTATAGCACACCTTGTCCGTTAAAGTAGATCCACCACACATGTAAAGACCATCAATTTGATTACCAGTCGCCAGGACACTCTTTGTTAATGAGTCCTGTATTTAACATTTAAATTCATCAAATGACACAGTCAACTTACTATCTTTAGCAAGTTTGTGAACAGGCATAAGATTCACATTGTAATCAGGGACGACAAAGACATCACGTAACATAACCATGCTACTAAGTTTAATGTTCCAAATTTTAGTTACCACAGCACTAGTGCCATTAGGATGTTTAACCCTTATATTAAGATCTGTTACATCTATTTGATTAACCAATTATTTGTCGGACATAACCATATGTTAAGGACTCATATTACCTGATACATTACAGCTTTGATTATCCCCAGCCTTCTCATCTGATAAGCTTAACAGCCTAAGAACTTGCACAGAAGAAAGACCATTAACAATAGGATTACTAGTAGAAAC
Organism: Bidens hawaiensis; assembly: GCF_021521415.1. Taxonomy (NCBI): domain Eukaryota; kingdom Viridiplantae; phylum Streptophyta; class Magnoliopsida; order Asterales; family Asteraceae; genus Bidens; species Bidens hawaiensis. Next base: position 164,885 of record NW_027496468.1, on the reverse strand, counting down.
AATATTATCAGACACAAAATTATTACTATTACCACTTATACTTTTGGCTTGCCCATTCCTAGGCTTCATCCAACTAGGATACCCAATTATTTCAAAACATTTATCAATAGTGTGTCCCATCTTATTACAATGAGAACACTTAGCATTTTGATTTTGTATTCTAGAGGTGTTCTTTTTATTGTCAAACGCCTGATTAGCCTTAGAGACAAATCCCATATTTTGGGATTGTCCTTTCTGATTACTACTAGACATCCTGTGGGATTCTTCTCTAGAAATTATAGAGAAAGCTTCCTTAACAGTAGGAAGTGTCTCCCTTGTTAACAGGTTTGACCTAATAGACTGGTAACTACTATCAATACCCATCAAAAATTGCATCAATTTAATCACTAGATTGAATTCATTAAACTGCTTTGAAGCATTACAAGTACAGATAGGTAACTGAAGAATTTGATCAAGTTGTTTCCACATAATGTTCAATTTATGATAGTATTCAGAATCTAGCATATTATTTTGAGAAAACATGTTAATTTTCTAATACAAATTAAACACAACTGATCCATCAACCTTATCATATGTTTCTTTTAATTCTTTCCAAACATCATAAGCCAATTTAGAATAAACTTGACCAAGATATAATTCCTCAGAAACAGAATTCAAAATCCAAGTGAGCACAATTGAATTACATATATCCCACTGTCATGCAAGTATTTCATTATCAGTGGGTCTAATGCAAGAGCCATCTATAAAACCAATTTTATTTTTTACTTGAAGTGCTAGGTTCATTGCATTAGACCAAACAGTGTAATTTTCAGAACCAGATTATTTGATACTTACAATAGTGAGACTACTAGAGTCTCTAGCATGTAAATATAAAGGATCATTAGCCTCAATCTTACTAATCAAAGTACCATAATTAGAACTAGACGCATCACCCATTATTACACTTACAAAAATACACACAAAGATCAATTAATGTGCAAACAATTAAAGGATGCAACACACTCAATGAAACTCTTAATCAACCAAATATGTCTAATCAACTAATCAAAATTAACTGGTAACAGACTTAACAAATAAGCAGGAACAGAACTTAACAAATAAGTCGGAACGAACTCACCAAAGGGCGCCCAAGTTAGGGTGTTCCTTCCAAGAGTCAAGACCCACAACCTTCACTTAGGGTTATAATGATTACCAGGTCTTGATTACATGCAAATCATCAATATAATGATTTGAAATCAATACTATAGATCTAACAAGAAACCGCTCTTGAACAACACCATAAAAACATTGAATTGACATAAGTAAATGAGTATTTATATTTTCAACAGATGTGTTTATGGTGTAAGGTTTTGATGTTCTTGAGTTTCTTGCATCTTGAGATTATCTAATGGAGTTTTTGGGTGATGAATATGATGAGAGCAGGGTGGTGCCGATCAGGTTTTAAGAAAAGAAAGAAGTAGGGTAGTGTGATGAGTTGGTTAATAGGTTTGAGAGGTGGAATGAGTTTAGTGTATACAATACATACTCTAGGTTTGTAGGTATTGATCGAGTATATGGTTTTACAAGTAAACTATGGGTGTGTGAGGATGAGGTGGTCGGTTTGGTGGGGGGAAGATGGAGATATTGGATTAAGGTGGTAATTAAACAAAGTCTTAAGTTTTTGGTTTAACGTATCACGAATTCTAGATAATCAGTCAGACTCTGTTTCGATTAGTTCTTATCAGACTTGGTCCGAGTCAAATTCCTGACAATATGAGCTAAAGAAACTAATTTTGGAATTAGTTAATTTTGGGTTCATACGGTGTTTTACACTGACTTTTGTTCGCCTATTTTCTAAATTTCACGATTCGAACCTTCTAAAATTAAGTTTATATACTATCTCTAGTATTCTAATATAAATTTTAATTTTTCGAGACCATTTAGACACGTTTAGGATTTTATCCGTTTCTAAGTCGTCACCTGAGGTCATTTTGGACTAAAATAATATCCTTTGTTTATTATATTATTTTATTTACGTAAGTAAGGTTATATTAGTCACGGAATTAGGCTAATTTTTAACCGGTTGTCACATAGGGTATACCTTAAACTTTGAAAAGTTAAGAGATACATTTAAGTTTTTTATATATAAAGGTTTACAAAAATAAACATTTCTTTATTATTAAGAAACATAAAGTTTTACATACAAATGTTATTGTTAGTTAACTTTCTTCTAAAGAAAGAAACATTAAATTTTTTTATATAAAAGATATCTTAAATAATTAAATAGAAAAGTGTGACAGGCATATAGTAACTGGAAGAAAGACAATATCGGTAGTCGAGTTTCTTATCTAAGAAAAATAATTCGTATAAATGCCAATAAACCGCATGACCTGTTTACTTTCCTAGAGGGCTTGATGAGAGTGTTCGAACCTGTTAGACCAAAACATGCCACACCAAACGTCATACGTACTAAAGTAAGCATTTTGAATAAAAATGACTTTTATATCAAAGATATTGAAGTTTCATGTAACTTAGAAAAAAAACACATATAAAAAATCATAGTTTTTAATTAGCACGGATTTTATATAAGAAACACCTCAATATATGCTTAAAAAAATATAAGAAAATACTTGAAACTATACTGTTAGCATATTTCATGTACGAAAGTTATACTTAAATTGTATTTTTATTACGAGATTAATAAGTAGCTTTATGTCTTTCTTTACGATGATAAGAATTTATTCATTTTCATAACTACAATGTTGTTTTAATTATATCTTCAAGATAATCCAAGTACATACTTTTTATCCTTGCAATATGGTCTACATCCATCTCAAGGATGATATGAAACTTATACCACTTTTGCACAAACATACTTTTTCTCATACCATGAAACCTACTTTGGACAATGGAGACATGAAAGAACATTAAAGGAGCACACTAAAGATGATAATGTTGTACTAGTTTACAACCACTTCAAAATAATAATAATAATAATAATAATAATAATAATAATAATAATAGCACTTAAGAGCCACTTTTTATGTTAGGCTAAAAAGCCAAGACTTCAATCCTTTTTACTATCCCACATCCCACCTCTGTATTATTTCCACAAATTCAAATTTCAAAGACAAAAGCGTTAAATTATTCAAGATAGCCTAATGACAAAAGACAACCTTATACACTCGTGATCACAAACAACGTTGGAGCCCAAACACACCATCTCATATTCCTAAAATAATCTAACGCTCAAAGACCCATTACAATAAAACGCGGTTATAATCAAATTCCAACATAAGACCTTATAATCTCCGACTCATATCTTCACTTCTCCCATCACCATTTAAGCAGTAAATCTTTTAAAAAATAGATTTAATTGGTACGGAGTATATTTATCCTTATAATAAAATAGTAATAATAATAATAATCTCTCAAAAGTAATATGACTTCCCTTTTACATATTTCAACATCATATTTAGAGATGGTCAAAAAAACCGGTTGGGGAACCGGTTTAAACCGGAAACCGGTTTTTACGAAAACCGGTTTTTTAAAAACCGGTTTGACCGGTTTACAAACCGCCGGTTCGTATTTCGGTTACAAGTTTTAGATCCAAAACCGGTTAACGAACCGGTTAAAGGAAAAACCGGTTTTTTTAATAACCGGTTATGGAAAAACCGGTTAACCGGTTTATAAAAAAACCGGTTTTTGACCGTTGTGGAAAAACCGGTTAACCGGTTTCTCCATAACCGGTTAACCGGTTAAAAACCGGTTTTTGAACGTTGTATAACGGCTATATGCCCGTTTTTTTTTTTTTGACCGTTTTTTTTTTTTTTTTACCATTTTACCCCCACAAACATCTATATATAGTTTAGGTTGGGTATTGGTTAGATCACACTCGATTATACAACTCCAAACGCTCTAAACGTTTATTTCATACGCGATTATTTTGTTATCTCACGCTCAATTATACCACATTACCACTCCATACGCTCTTATTTCGTAGTCGATTATCATGGCCTCCCAAAGTGCTGCTTCATCCGTCAACATGGGTGCCTCGAACACGGGAGAAACGGTCGTTCGGGTCATCCCCACGAAACGAAACCATGATGTTTGGCAACATTTCGACCTATGCGAAATGTCTAACGGTAGCCAAAAAGCTCGATGCAAACATTGTTTGAAGTTTTATGGCAAAGATGCAAACTCCACTTTAAAAGCGCATGTACAAAGGCCCTTTTGCAAGGCCTTGAAGAACGAATCGGGAAGTAGTTCGCAGCCGGAGATGACGAATCAAGGAGCAGTGTTTACGTACGACATTGAAGCGGTACGTACAAAGTTTTCAAACTTTGTGATTCAACAAACACTTCCTTTCAACCACTTCGACAACCCTCAATTCACGGAGATGATGCAAAACTATGTTCAACCACGCTACCAACACGTAAGTCGTTCGACCCTTAGAAGAGATTGTCTTAAAGCATGGAAAAACGCTAAATCCGAACTAATTTCATACTTTTCAAACTTACAAACTGGTGTAAACTTAACAACGGATGTGTGGTCGGTACCTCATGGTTCGCCCGACTCATACATTTGTGTGACGGCTCATTGGGTTGACCCCGAGTCGTGGCAAATGATGAAACGAACCGTTGCGTTTCAATTGTTTGATTACCCGCACACGGGTAGAAATATTTTTCAAATCTTGGATAAAGTCATTCGACAATACAAGATTGAACATAAAATCTTTTCAATTTCGTTTGATAACGCGTCCAACAATACGGCCGCGGTTGGCCATTTAAAATTAAAGTATAAACCTATTTGTGATGGAGCGTTTTTTCATAGCCGATGCATTGCACATATTATCAACTTGGCCGTGCAAGATGGGTTAAACGTGATCGAAACGCAAAGAAACAATTTTAAAAGAATGTTACGAGATGTTTTTAGCAACAATAAAACATTTTCAAGATACAAAAAATTTTGTGTAGAAGCTAATTGTCAATGGTTGGGGCCAAATTGGGATTGTCCAACAAGATGGAACTCGACTTGTAATATGTTTGAGAAAGCCATCCAACAAAAAGAATCATTAATTGCGTTTCATCAAATTTTGTCAAGTAGGGGTAAATGTGCACCGTACGATCCTAGAAACTGGTTATTGATTGAGATCGTTACGGAGGTCCTTCAAATTTTTAAATCTTGCACAACTAGTTTATCCGGGGTTTACTATCCAACAAGCCCCATTGCTTTACCAAAAATTGCTGTCATGTGCACAAAGTTGAGTGAACTTCATTGTAGGGGTGCACCTTATTTTGATATGGGTGTAAAAATGAAAGAAAAATTTAGAAAATATTTTCAAGAACTACCCGCTATTTTGACATGTGCTGCTGCGTTAAACCCTTGCATCAATGTTGGTGGTGTTGAAGCTTTAATAGAAAAAATTTGTGATGAGCTAGAGTTAAACGACGATCAAAACCCCTATTATAGCCAAACTTTAAAGAATGCTTTCAACACCACCTTGTCAAACATGTATGATGTCTACCTTACAAAATACGGGTCGTCTTCCCAAATTCATGACTCGTTAAGAGCTGTTGCCCAATCCCAATCCCAAACCGACCTTGAAATAGGGATGGCTACATGATTTGGGAAGACGCCAGTAAACGTCAAAAGGTAAACACCCCAAGCAGTGAACTTGGAAGGTATGGTGGTACCAACTTTGTGAAACACATGACTCCGGATGAATTTAGAAGTCTTGATTTGCTGGCTTGGTGGAGAGGTAAGGAGGATGAGTTTCCGATCCTCGCCGCCATGGCCAAAGATTTACTAACGGTCCAAGCTTCCACGGTAGCTTCGGAGTCTGCTTTTTCTGTTTCTGGCAGGGTTATATCGATTAGGAGGACTCGACTCACTCCACCAGCTATAGAGATGTCGATTTGCTACAAGGATTACTTGGACTCTTTAGATAGGGCACAACATCAACGCTCACTCGAGGGGGAAATGGAGTATGAAGCGGGCTTGTATGAAGACGAGGTCAATGAAGGACACACTCAACCAATGACCGATGAAGAAGCCGCGTACGAAGATTACCTAAGAAATAGCTCGGGATCGGGTAGCGAAGAAAATTAGTTAAAGAAACAGCAAACATGGAGGCAAATAATGAGTAAGAAACAGCAAGTTGTTCATGTAATCGTGTCTAAGCATTCTTTAATGTTTGTATTTTTGAGTTACGAATATGCGATAACGATTTAATGTTTGTATTTTTAATGTAAAAACTATAAATGAAAGTTATGTGTTTTTAATCTTTGGTTTGTTGAAAACACATTCACCAACACACACTCATACTCATCTTCCAAGCAAAGAACCCTAACAACGAAAGCAAAGAATGGCTTCGGTCAGTCCGTTTTGCCTTGTAGTTACCGGTTTGCCTTGTAGTTACCGGTTTGTTTATACTGTGAAAAAATAATGGTTATTAAAAAAAAAAAAAAAAAAAAAAAACCGGTTAACCTAAAAACCGGTTATTAAAAAACCGGTTAATAAAAAAACCGGTTTATTAACCGGTTTCTAAACCGGTCCTAACCGGTTAGACCGGTTAGGGTTTTGACAGACAAAAACCGGTTATTAACCGGTCCGGTTATTAACCGAACCGGTTTTTTTTCGGGCCAAAAAAAACCGGTCCGGTTAATAACCGAACCGGTTTTTTTAAAAAAATCGGTTTGTGCACCTCTAATCATATTCATTCATTTCCATAAAACAACACATTATTTATTACTTATATGAACAAACCCTAATTCCCCAATTCACAAAACACAAATCCGGCATCAAGATCCTTACTTTCCGACTCAAGATCAAGAATCAAAGCTACCCAGATAGATCTTGAATCACTGCAGGTCAGTTTTAGTTGAATTCATTCACTATTAATTAGTTGTTTATGTTTATTGTAATCTTGATCTGAGATCTTGTTGAATTAGCTTGTTTGGATGTTTAATCTCAAGCACCCACTTTTTTTAATCAGTTAAAAAATTCAGTTGCTATCTGAAATTGATTGATTGTGTTGCTAATTAAGATTTATGTTTTAGGGTTTGACCCAAAATTTGGGGGTTTTAGGTTGTTTGATCTGCAGCATTTGGGAGTATAAAGATGCAATCGAGGTCGTATACGAATCTTTTAGAGTTAGCTTCAGGGAATTTTCCTGTAATGGGTCGGGAACGGGAGAGACGGAAGATGCCACGCGTGATGACCGTTCCCGGGAGTATTACCGAGCTTGATGATGATCAAGCTAGCAGTGTCGCGTCGGATAATCCGTCTTCACTTGCCATGGATCGAATGATTGTTGTGGCGAATCAGCTTCCGTTGAAATGTAAACGGAGAGTTGATAATAAAGGTTGGAATTTTAGTTATGATGAGGACTCGTTGCTCTTGCGGATCAAAGACGGGTTTCCGGACGATATGGAGGTGTTATATGTCGGGTCGTTGACTGTTGATGTTGACCCGATTGAACAAGATGACGTGGCACAAGTGCTGTTGGATAGATTCGGTTGTGTCCCGACTTTCCTCCCGCCTAATTTGATTGAAAAGTATTATGACGGGTTCTGTAAGAAACAGTTATGGCCTCTGTTTCATTACATGTTACCGTTTTCGGTTGAGCATGGAGGGAGGTTTGACCGGTCAATGTGGGAGGCTTATGTTGCGGCTAATAAGTTATTCTCTCAAAAGGTTATTGAAGTGATTAACCCTGAAGACGACTTTGTTTGGATTCACGATTACCATCTAATGGTATTGCCTACCTTTTTAAGAAGACGGTTTAACCGTTTAAGAATGGGCTTTTTTCTCCACAGCCCGTTTCCATCTTCCGAGATCTACCGAACACTTCCGGTTCGCGAAGAAATCCTCAAAGCGTTACTGAACTCTGACCTTATCGGTTTCCACACGTTTGATTACGCGCGTCATTTTCTTTCTTGTTGCAGTCGGATGTTCGGTTTGGAGTATCAATCAAAGCGTGGGTATATCGGGCTGGATTATTATGGAAGAACGGTTGGGATTAAGATAATGCCGGTTGGAATCCACATGGGTCAAATCGAGTCGGTTATGAAACTTGCTGATATAGAGTGGCGAGTCGAGGAACTTAAACGAGAATTTGACGGGAAAACCGTGTTTCTTGGAGTTGATGACATGGATGTGTTTAAAGCTATAAATTTAAAACTTTTAGCGATGGAACAGCTGTTGAAAACGCATCCATCGTGGCAGGGTCGCGCGGTTCTTGTGCAAATTGCAAATCCCGTCAGGGGTAAAGGCGGAATTTACTTGGATGAAATACAAGCCGAGATACAAGAAAGCTGTAAACGTATCAATAATCAGTTCGGTAAACCTGGGTATCAGCCGATCGTTTACATCGACACCTCTCTCGGTATCAACGAGCGTGTTGCTTATTACAATATAGCCGAATGTGTTGTCGTGACAGCGGTTCGTGATGGTTTGAATTTAACTCCTTACGAATATATCGTGTGCCGTGAGGGTGTTTCAGGTTCGGATTCAAATGGGCCTAAAAAGAGTATGTTGGTTGTGTCAGAGTTTATCGGGTGTTCACCGTCTTTAAGCGGTGCGATTCGTGTGAACCCGTGGAACGTTGAAGCGACAGCTGAGGGGATGAACGAGGCTATATCCATGAGTGAGCCTGAGAAGCAATTAAGGCACGAGAAGCATTATCGTTACGTTAGTACGCATAATGTCGGTTATTGGTCTAAAAGCTTCTTGCAAGATATGGAACGAACGTGTGCAGATCATTTTAGGAAAAGATGCTGGGGAATCGGCTTGGGATTCGGGTTTCGGGTCGTGGCGTTAGATCCCAACTTTAGGAAGCTTTCAATTGATAATATTGTTTCGGCTTATATAAAGGCGAAAAACCGGGCAATTTTGTTGGATTATGACGGGACCGTGATGCCTCAGAATTCGATTATTAAGACACCAAGTCGAGAAGTTATTTCAATTCTCAATACGCTTTCGGGTGATAATAACAATAAAGTGTTTATTGTCAGCGGACGAGGTCGAGAAAGCTTACACAAGGCGTTTACTCCATGCAAGAAGCTCGGGATTGCAGCCGAACATGGTTACTTCATGAGGTTTGTTTCCATGTTACTGATAAAGTTGGATCCTATTAGTGATAGGGAAATGGGCGGGTTGGATTGGCTGGGTGACAGGTCAACATGAGAACTAGGCCTGGAAAACTGGGCAGGTTTGTGTCAAAACGGGTCATTATAGAAAAAAAAATCAATTTGGTTTGGTTCAAAACGGGTCATTTTATAAAAAGCATCACTTTGGTTCGTGTCAGAACCGGCCATTTAAAAAAACATCATTTTGGTTCGGGTCACTTAAAAAAGGCATCAGTTTGTTTCATGTCAAAGCGTGTCACTTTGTAAAAAGCATCAATTTGGTTCGGGTCAAAACGGGTCACTTTAAGAAAGCATTAATTCGATTAGGTTCAAAACGGGTCATCTTAAAAAAGCTTCAGTTTTTCATGTCAAAATGTGTCACTTTTAAGAAAAACATCAATTTGGTTTGGGTAAAAACGGGCCATTTAAAATTTGGACACTTTTAAATTAATAAGTTTTTATAGTAGTTACAGGTTTTGACCAATGGCTAATTTAACTACACACAGATTGACCTGCTGACTGAGTTTAGATGACCCAAATTAGCCCATACACGATTTATTTTGCTCAATCAACCACTCCTTGAAAAATCATGCCATGACAAGTAATCAAACAAAACGCGTATTATGTGTCGTGACAGGTGGCCGGGTGACTTGGAATGGGAAACATGCGGTCACAATCATGATTTTGGATGGATGCAAATGGCTGAGCCCGTGATGAAACTATACACAGAGTCAACCGATGGGTCTTCAATTGAAACCAAGGAAAGTGCATTGGTGTGGCAGTATCGGGACGCTGACCCGGTGTTCGGGTTTGCTCAGGCAAAGGAGATGTTAGACCATCTCGAGAGTGTATTGGCAAACGAACCCGTTGCGGTCAAAAGTGGTCAATATATTGTTGAAGTCAAACCTCAAGAAGCCAGCAAAGGCCTTGTAGCAGAAAAGATATTTAAATCAATGGCTGAAAGCGGGAAGCAAGCCGATTTTGTTCTTTGTATCGGTGATGATAGATCTGATGAAGATATGTTTGAGATTATCGGTAATGCGATTTCAAGAAACTTGCTTTCGGTGAATACCAATGTGTTTGCGTGTACGGTGGGACAGAAGCCGAGTAAAGCGAAGTATTATTTGGATGACACGAACGAGGTTATTTTGATGCTTGAGAATCTTGCTGAGGCTACAGATTCACCGGTCACGTCTGAAGATGATGAAAGTGAGTAGGTCGTGTTTGTGTCTGAACGTGTTTTTTAAACGACGCACATTATTCTTATTTGGGTCGTGGGTTTGAGGTGAGTTGGTGTTGGTTCATCTTGTTTGGACTGCTTTTGTTTGGACATAATTTGTGAATTCATTTGTTTTGAGGAAGGTGGTTAGTTTTGTAGGATTTGTGTTTTGAAATTCATCTCAAGTTAATCACATAATATATCCTAATCCGTTTGTATATATTCAAGACATAAAAATTGCAGATTCGGTTAGAACACAAGTTAATTGCCCGTCAACAAGCCAGACCGGCGGCCTCTAACTATACTCTAAAAAGACATTATTTTTCAACGAAGTAGAGATTTTAACCTGTTATCCAACCCGCATCAAGATAGCACAAAACATCTAGCCTCATGAACAAGAAGCAACATTTGTCTTTTATATGAATAAACCACTTCAAGATAAGACACTTATAATTTTATAATCCACTCAAGTTTTCCAAAAAAAAAAAAAAAAAAAACTATAAACTCAATGACATATCTTAAGATTTCCTAGAAACAACACTATTTTCCGTTATAGAAGACCCAAGACTCAACATAAGAGGATAAACAGGACTGAACTCCTTGTCACCCCTTGCCCTTACAGTCACAGCATAATTATCAAGAGTCACTTTGATACCCTTCCATATCTGATCCTCCCCTTGCGAATCCAGCCACAGCGAATACTGCAACGGACTAAACTTATTCCTCTGCATCGGCGACTGCAACTCATCGGGCGCCCGAGAATAAAGATGATGAAGTACAACGCTCAATGGCAAATCCTGAAGCAACGGTGACCCACCAAGCTGTGCCGTTTCAAGAAATATAACGGGCCTAAACTCCCGAAGTGCCCGATACGGCGCACCGAGTTGCTCAACTGGGAACAAGTTCTGACCCACGGCTAGTTCCAGCTCGGCCATGTCCTGAGCCATTCTGAGCTTGCCCGATTCGGATAACGGTCGGACTAGAGAGGCGTGTCGGATGAAGAATATTAACACCCGTGAAGCCATGGTTCGGACGAGTCGGGTGCAAATGGTTTCGGTCCCGATTGAGATGACTTTGGCAGATGACGGTAATAGTTTTGATAAGAACTCGGTGCGGAAATGGGAAATCTGTTTTTGTAATTCTTCCAAGTAAGGTGACGAGTTGTTGTCGGTTGAGGCAAAGTTTTGGGTGTGGATTTGGAGGATGCATGACTCGAGGCGTTCGAGCATGGATTGGAATAAGGGTGTGACGGATTCACAGGCGACTTCATATATGGTGTTGAGTGACGGGGATAATATGTCGGAAGCGATTGGCGGGAGGCCTTTTGTCATGGTGGATATGGAACCGTGGATGTCTTGCAAGTGTTGGCAGAGGGTGAAGTTTTTGAGTTGGGCTGGCGTAGCTGGGCCGGATATTTGGCGGGCTTCTGGGCCCGTTGAGATCTGCAATCAAAAGTTTGATTATGATTAGTTGATCCTTACCAACTTCTGGAAAAAGAAACAAAAAAATGTTTGCGGGTTGGCCCAACCCGTTACCCAGCCTGCCTAATTTGCCACTCCTGATATTTATATTCTTAATATTTAACTGCCAACTAATGAGCATGTCTTAATTTTTTTCTCTAAATAAATATTTTGTTACCCTAATACTTCATTTGTAATTAAAATTGAGTTTCATATAAAAATAACAGAAAGTAGGTCTTGTTGGTTATCAATAATGATGTTTCAAGACACACATTTCACATTAAATTGTCAAATACAGACTCCTCTTAGGAGACCTTTGTAAATGAATCGAATGAACACAAACAAAGCACGTTTGTTTGTTTTAACTTAAAACAAACAAATAATCGAACACGAACAATTAAACGAACAGGGTTTTCTACTTCACGTTCGTTCAATGTGCTCGCTTTCGTTTATGTTCGTTCGTTGCTTGTACGAACGATTCACAAATGTGAACGAAGTAACATAACTGAACATAGATGAAAGAACGTAACTAAGGTAATTAAAAAGTAGATGTGTACAACAATGTGCTGGGCCTAACAAGTTACTGAAACATTACCCATATGGATTATGGGCCTATAAAAATCAAGGAGCATAAATGAACGAACGTAAACTAACAAACACAAACAAATCTAAATAAACGAACGTTCAAGAACATAAATGAACGAACAATACATGCATTCATGTTCGTTTGTTTAACAAAATGAGTATAGTTTTATTCATGTTAGTTCATTTAACATAACCAAACTTCCTGCCAAACAGTTTAATGAACATTTGGTTCGTTTACAGGCTAACCTTTTAGTGTGTGTGAGAATGTTATTTAAATCATACAAACAATAGCTAGAAAACATTAACTTAGTTACTTAAAATCTACATTTTACAACAGCAAAAAAAAATGTTTATAACTGAGTAACTAAAAATGATAATTGGAAGTGTTTATATTCTGAATTATTATACTAAAGAACATATTTGTACCTGGTACTCAGCTCGTTGAGCAAGCAAAAGCAGGACTTTGCTGATCTCACGCAGGAAAAGAAGAGTCAACCGTGCATCCAACTGAACTGCTTCAATCTCTTCTTGAATACGCAATATAATTCTGGAAATATGTTCTTTAGAGGGAACACTACCACGGTTTGACATTGGGAACACACTATTAACAAGATCAGATAACCGACTCAAGCATAGGGTCAAGAAAGCTGTCTGAAACACTTCAATGGCACCAACCATTTGATCTCTACCTTCTACTGTTATAGCAGGTAAAACCCCTTTAACATCAGTGTCGCGTGTAATTCTTTCAACAAGATTTTCGATCATAGATAACAGTTTTGGATAGCCGATGGTAAATATCTCTTTAACAAAGCTTGATGCTGTGAAAGTAGATTTCATTTGGTTTGCAAATGATTTGACAATTGCTTCCCAAACACGAGCGGTTAAGATAGAGTCACCATCCTAAAAAATATAGTAACAGCTGTATACAGTTATACCCTTGTGTAAATGATAAAAGCAAAAACTTGTCTAAGTCAAGGGGTAGCTTTGTCATCGAAAAAAATATAAAGCTTACAAAAGCCAATTGGTTGGATCAATAGCATTTCTGCACATGTGCTAGAAATTATATTACTTTTGTAAGTTTAAAACCAAAACAATACACTCGCTATAAACATTGTTTTGCATCGAGCATATTGCATTCCAGATTGAAGATTAAACATGATCCACAACAACATAATTGACTGATATCAAACTTTCATCAAAAGCAATTACTAACAGCAACTTTTATCAGAAACAATTACTAATATCAAACTTAACCGAAATCCACATTCGTTGATGGTAAAGACAATTAGTTTTGAGGTGTTTCGGATGTTATTTTAAAAGTCATTTAGTGTTTGTTGAAGAGCACAGTGACATACAGTTTTCTAACCTAATGATTTAAAGTATATAGGATCATCTATCATCAAAGAAGAGTGGTAACCACAATGAAGCAAACAACTCACCTGCATGACCTCATCAAGCAGCAACACATGCGTAAACGGATCCCTTTTCTTCGACAACACCCTCTGCAAATGCCAGACCGCCACCACAACCGAATGCAACTGATCCATACAGCCACAAGGCCTCCTTCGCCTTCCCTCCGCTCCTCGTCGACGGACAGGATTAGATGAAGGGCTTGGTGTAGGTTAGAGAGCTGGATGGTTTTGGATCGGATCTGGCGGCTGGGGTCTGCGATCTCTGACCTGATCCTGTGGTCGGACGCTACTGCTGCGTTGACCGAAACCAAGTTATGTTTTTTGTTTTAACGATGCTTTTTAACTATGTTAGTTTTTGATGAATTTATTTTTTGGGTTTTACTTGTAACCAACCTAACCGAGACTTTGAATTTGTGTCGCTTTAATAATAAGTCGCACAAATTTCGATATTGTTTTTACCGTTTACAAATCTTTTATTTTGGATTTATTCATGTTAGCTATGCGCGTTACCATTATGACGTTTTGTAATTTATTATTAGTACCGGTACATATAACGAACGAATTCGTGTCGCTTTGATCATAAGTTATACGCGTGTTGTCCATCTTCTTTTAGGCGTTTACGGATTTGTTTTTTTGTCCGAGAGCCGGTGCCGTAATAAACCGAGTTGATACTCAACAAATTCACGTTGTTGCAACGCCGCAACGCGGCGGGCTCTACCTAGTTATTATTGTTATTATTATTATTATTGTTGTTGTTGTTGCTGGTGAGGTTTTATGTTGATACACAGACAAGGAAATGGTAGCTACTAGCTACCGACGGGGGAATGTGTTTACTTTACTGCCTGTGTGGAAACAAAATAAAGTATTAAATTGCCGGGTGAGGTGCGGTTCGGTGCGTATTTTAGCTAAAAGCAAATCGTAAACCAAAACTTTGGTTTTTGGGTTATTGAAACCGTTTAGTTTTGGTTTTTTTGGTTTCGGTTTTTGTCATTTAATTGTTAACTACTGGTCTACTAGACTATTATGCATTTGGCCCAAAGTATTTTAGTTACATATTTATTTAATTCTTATAAATTATTTAAAATAAAAAACACACAAATAAAAATCTACAAATTTGGTTCGGTTCGGTTCGGTTTTTGTTTTATGCAAACATAAAACAAAACCGTCAATTTTTGTTTTGGTTCGGTTTTTTTCAGTTTCATGCACACCCCTATCAAATGGTACTTTGGTGTCGGTTACATTCATTATCGTACCCCAGTTGGTAAATCCGAACACTACGACTCTCTAGGTAGTAAATCCGAGCGTTACGCATAGAGTCAACATGAAGTAGTTCGGTATTAGTTATGTTCGTTACAGTATCAAAACTAAAACAAAAGAATTACATATTTAAAGAAAAAAGGGACACAAAAATAATCAAAAGTATCTTTGCAGCTGGTGGGTCTGAGATTTATCTTATGTTATAATTTGTAATTGCAAAAAAATAAAATATAAAATGAATATTACACATAGGGTGACTAAACTTTGGCAGCAAGTACACTTACAAGTTACAGTTTGTGTTTAAACGAGTCTATAAAAACACATTTTATATCTGCTTTAAGACGAAAACATAATCTTCCACGATACAATAGTTTGGAAGGTGTCTCCAAACTAAACCACTACCAATTTTAACGGCTAACTAGAACTAGTTGCCGGGTGATATTAAAAGGCTTATCACTCGCGTACAACACGTGTTACTCGAATCCAATTCCCCATTATAGTTAGTTGTGTTGCCCATATTTCATAGCATGGCACCCCAAACACGAACAACTCATGAGCGAATAAACATACCGATTTCATTTTACCTCACAAACAATCCTATGATTCTCGCTTTCTAACAAATCATTACTAAATACCTTTTTCAAATTGTTTTGGGTTTTATTGTTGATTCCATACTCCAGATGCCAGTTACTAGTTGATTTATAATTATAATAATAATATTGCATTTCAGGAATGAAGCTTACAGTTGTATGTTGTTAACTGCGTGGATTGGTTAATTCATTCCGCTTCCAAGGCCACCAACTAGTGTTTTATTTGTCTGTTGCCGCGCTGGTTTTCAGATACTTGTCAGGTTTGTTACTTGCAAAATATGACTGACTAATACATGATTGCATGAATACTTTACTTTTGCTTCGGGATAGTTGCAGTCTATACACATTAGACTTCAGTTATGCCTTATAATGAGGCACACTTCTGCTATGTTAGGTTGTCTACCGTTCTTTTATTTAATGTTTAATATAGTATATGTGCCACTGTCTACAACCTCTTACGCTAAAGTTCAAAATTTGCAACTTGAGCTTCAGTATATTCCCGTTTTGACCTTTTGGACCGACAATTTGATATTGTTATCAGCAGTTTGATTGTCCGTGTCACATATGCTATTCATATCAATCTCAAAGATGAAATTCCATGATCATACTGATATCAATCTCAAGGACAAAATCTGTTTGATGTTATTAATATCTATCTCAAAGATGACATTATTGTTGGCCCTGCTCCTGCTTTTATCCATTTGCAGAATAGAAAAACAATAGACGAACAAGAAAACTGTCGAGAACTCGATCAACACTTCATAGGTCTCCTATTTAACATAGACACGTACTCAAACTCAAATCTCTACTTTCTAGGCATTCAAGTAATTAAACTAAACTTGCAACACAGTTTAAATAATCTAACCTACTAGCCAATAAACATACTAATATAAATAAAGGAATAAAACAAAAAAGAAATAATAAAGTGGACTCCTTTATTCAGCTATTATCTATATTTAAGACTTTATGATGAGAAATAAAAAATTTGACAAATTGACAACAGGTGAACAATTTGTTAACTAACATACATCATCAAAATGGCCCCTGCAAAAAAAGGCAAAGCTAAAGCCAAGTCAGCAGAGGCACCACCAACACACCTTCTAGTACCAAATTTCCCGCATGCATGTGTTTCATTCCTCCATCGTCCGTTGCTGTCACCATACACGCAAAGCGTCTTTTATTTTATTTCTAACTAACTGTTGTAAAATTAGATTTGGATGATGAGGCTGTAGGAGTACAAATAGATGCACCAGCTAAAGATGGAGAAGCTAATGCTGCACTTCTTGAATACATGAGCTCGGTAAGCCTAAGATTGGATGGTCTTTTTATGTTGTAAATAATTAACGACTCCATAGTATTATCAAAAGACGTTTTTCTTGGAACCGTACAAGTTTGTAGTTTCTTAGTCACGTCTTGAATACTGACTCTGATACATGATATATCACAAATGAAACTTGAAGATAAGCTTAATGCATTCTATTTTTTCACTCTATTATCTTTTTCTTATGTGTTTCTTTTTATTTGTTATTTAGTTTTGTTATTGTTGTTATTGGATATAGGTTATAGGGGTGAAAAAGAGGCAGGTTTCGCTAGGAGCTGGCTCAAAATCAAGGGACAAGGTTTTAATAGTTGAAGGGGTATCACTAGAAGCTGTGTACAATGCTCTCGATAGGGTATTACATAATCCATGATACGGTAAAGCGACCCAAGGTTTGTATACTTATGCTTGCAAACTTCTTGAATTATGAATGTCAACAAATTTCCAGTTTGGAATCACTATTTGATGGTCAACATCATGCCCAAACATTTATGTGTGAAATAGCTTAGGGTCGGGCCTTATGTGGTTTTATGCATTTTTACGACTTTCAACCTTTTTGATCATTCGACCCTTTTTTTAGTTGAATATTAACCCCTTCGATCCGTTAGGTATGGAATATAACCCAAATCAACTTATTATAGACAAATTAATTATAATATCGTTTACTTTGTTTTACTCTGTAGATGCCATACATGGTACGCTAGTGAGATTGTGCTATGCAAGGTTGTCTCGATTTAGAGAATAAGGTGGGGAGGCAGTGCATTGTCTATGCCGAGAGAGAGATCGACATGTGGTTATGGATTTCTATCTTAAGGTTTGGTACTTGTTCCATGTGAGTGGTGGGGAATTTGTGTATTCACAGTTTGTTAATTATATATGATGGGTTTTATAGAGTTGAAGTTGCAAGTTAAAAGTTGTGATTCCTTATATTTGTGGTTCATAAAAGCTGGGATGTTTAGACTAACAAAAGCTGGCCTGCAAAGTTTGCCTTCTATTAGATTATGAAGAAATACAATACTGGAATAGTTGAGTATAGGTTCAAATTATTTGTCAAATATAATTAAATTTTTGGAACATAGATATGACCGGTATAACCTATTTATATAAATAATTTGAAGGTTTAGTGGAGCAAAATGCATATAACTAATCCATGATGCTATACAGGAACACCTTTTTTAGAGGTGTTTAGTGAAGGCACCCCATTCTCTTGTCACATCAGTCATTATAACTGCTATACGAGCATATAGATATAACTTAGATATATGGTCGTGTATTCGTATACAAGTGTGTGCCTCTTGTAGACGTGTGTAGGCTTGATATGTGGCCGTGTCGTTCTTAATGATCTTTGAGGTATAATGATCACCTTGAATTACGTAGATAATGATACTGAGATATGATGATGTGAAATTAGAGTACGTGACACATAAATACTGTAATTAAACTAAATGGGTAGAAATGGAAAGATCAATGGTTCGTTTCGGACCACCAAAACAAACAATTGGGTTGTTATCTTTAATTAAATATACAAATTCACCACTCCAGGCTAAGAAATCTTGTCTAAGAACACTACCCAATGCGTTGTGGTTGAGCTAGAGTGGACGAATCAACTTTAACACAAAATCCATCAAGAAAAATTAACAATCATGATCTTTATTCATAAGCTCACTACCCAATTTTCAATCATTGAATTGATTACATAGAGTGAAATGAAAAAACGGAAAAAAAAACCTACCTACCATATTTTTAGGAAAAAGAAACTACCGAAACAACTAAACAAAATTAGAAGAAAAATGAAACTAAGATAAAAACAAATGCATATGAAACGAGCTAAACAAACATGAACATGAGCATGCTTGTGTTCGTTTATGAACCTTAAAATTAACGTGAACACTTAATCCGACGAATATTTGTGTTTATGTTCGTTCGTTTACAAAACAAGCATGTTCATGTTTGTTTATTTTCGTTAGTTTAAAGTCTAAACGAATAGTTCACGTACATAAATGAACAAACAAAACGAGTGTTCATGTTCGTTCGCTTAATTAAATAAACATAAAAGTTTAATTCATGTTCATTTGTTTGTTTAATGTAAGACACGGGTTCCATTTTATTAAAAAATAATAATAGAATAATTATAACGAGTCTCTCGTTATACAAGGGAAATACCATAGTACAATACCATATACGTACAAAACCAAATGGGGAAAATATTATTTACAATTGATATAAATATAAAGCTTCAAGCCGATATCTTTTGTGAAATCTTCAACAGAAACTCTTGACTCGATTCATCCACTCGTTTAGTAACTTCATCTTCGTCTTTGTTTTCCTTGTTGTGTGTAACAATCATCTATTACGAAAGGATTGTGACTATAGATTCTTATTCTTGATCCAACTCCGTTGACTGCAACAAAAACAAAAAATGAACAAAAAATAATATATTGAGTGTTGGTTGAGACATAAATTCAATAGGTTTCTCTTAAAACATATTTCGGGTCTCTACTAAAGAGTCTATATGTCTCCCAGGGTAAAACAACTGGAATAGTATGTGTACTGCGGGACAACACCGGCCTTGAAGGTGTGCGAGCCGCAGGGGCACGTTTTTTTCGGGGGGCAAAAAATTTATATATATATATATTTCTACATGTATTTAAATAAATAATTCTTATGTATTGAATTTTGATCCCTCATAAACTTATTGGACCCAAACAAAATTTTATTCTAAATCCATTGGTTAAAATTTAGGTTATTGCGCTCAAACCAAAATGACAAAATCAATAAAAAATAATAATTAATAATCCGTTAAAAAAATAAAAGAAAACGTCGATCAAAATAAGGCATATGACGACGCTTCGTCGTTCTCGTTCCCCATTTCAAGTTTCAACACTCATTCTTTAGTTTGTTGCCACCAGTCACCACCATCTCCAGCAGTCCACCATTGTCGCCACCACCAAACAGAACATTGCCACCGCCATACCAACTCAGTGACTCATCAGGGTATGATATTAAGTTTTAACTATTTGATTATTTTATTTTATAGTTGGTCGAACGATTGGATATTTGGAAAATATAAACTGCGAATAGGTGATTAAACACTTTGTTGTCAAGAATGGTAGGAGAGTTTTATGAATCACCGGTTAACGGTTAGCTATTATTGTATTTAATTTTATTACTGTATTTTAGCAATTAAACAATTTGTTGTCAAGAATATTTAGTGATTAAACTCAGCCTCCACCTCTAAAAAATTCGGTCATGGTATTCTCTTGATGCTAGCTCAGTTTCCTCTTCAAGACCTTATTCCCGATTTGACTTTGGTGCTTCAAAAGTCTTTGACTCGATTTTTCTCATCATTCTAACCATCATTCGGGTAAGTTGTATTATGTGATTTTGTGTGTTTTTGTTCATTCAAAAGCGTTCAATCAATTTCAGTGATTGAGAGAGTTTCATGGGTCAATTTGATCTTGACCCGTTTAGGCTTATAAAAGCCAATTCCTGTGTTTAATCGATTACTATTGCTTCTTGTCAATATTAGATTTTAGATCAGAAGACTTTTATGTTTGTCTTGACATTTTGAGTTTATTGACGGGAACCCGATTCCAGATTCGAAGTTCGGATTCTAAATAGTACCGGCTCGCTTAAACATTAAATATTTCATATCTTGAGTTTTATAGATTCGTTTTACCTAGTTCCAGTGGCCATGTTCTCGTTTTCAATTTTATTTCACCATCTCAAAGTTTCAAGTTTGTTAATGTCGGATCAATTGGCGCGCTAAATTCTTGGGAATCGTTTATTTTTTTATTTTATTATTTATCTCGCCTATTCATTAAGGTGGGTTAATCACTATCTTCATTTTCACTTTTGGGGGCTTTATGCGTACCAATTTAAATGTTTTTTCATATCAAATCTCAAATCATGAATCATTATTTGCTTTATTGTGTTGCATGCAATTTGATGTTATATGCAATTGCTTTATCTTTTTATTTAATCGTATTCGAAGAGGTCCATCTAGTTTATCTCATTAAGTATGATCATACGCCATCTTAGTAGCCATAGATAATGTCACACCCCGACCAAATGCGGCAGAACATGCCGGGGTGCAATGGATTGCCAAGAACACAAGACACTATTAAAGTGACAATATTTAAACAACTCATTAATTTCATTCAATCACCAAAAGTAACACATCTTGTTCATACAAATAACACCAAATATTAAAATTTAATTGTTCATTCTTCTAATAATCTAAACTGTCGCATCCCCATCTTAGACCTGAGGTGCGACCAACAGATTGTACCACATCTGTAAATAAATCAGGGTTAGCGGATTAAAGCGGAAAATATGTTTGCGTGGATTAAAATATTATAAAATACCCATTTAGTATTTACAAATATTACTTGTTTATACAAAACCACCATTTTAAGTTTAATATTAACAAAATGATCTGAGCCATAAGATCGCCTACTTTACTTCGTCCTTTCCAAGCGGCTAATCTTCTTTACCTGTAAAATGTTTAGAAAATACGTCAGCAACACATGCTGGTGAATAAGCTGACGCATAAAATATTTTCTTTACTTGATTACCCCTCGAGACATAACTTAGGACCGGACCATCGTGGCTTAGGAATAATCAAGTTTTAAAAACAAAACACAATTATAAACTTAAGTTCTACACAAACCACTCAGCAAACACCGCTTCGTTCGATATTACTTAGATACCATCAGTATACACATGATTACCCTCACTCAGACGTAACTTAGGTCCGGCCCATCGTGGCGGAGGCTCATAACCAAGTGTGGCGCGGTGTGCCCACCGACTTTTTACCACATACGTAAGGATCCAAACAAACGTACACGACAGCCTAAGGGCTAGCGATTACTTTTGTTTATAATGTTTTAGAGATACGTAATCTCATGTAATTCATTTCATCAATTTGACTCGATTAAACAAGTTTATAAATTTGGGCGTATTCACCTTTCTTTGAAAAGATCAGCTTCAATACACTGATCGGTTCTTCCTTGTTATATCGGACCTATAATACGAGTATAACCTTTTATTAATACCATATCTTAAAACCGGCTTAAGACCTTTAGTCTCTTTTGTATAATCTTTACCTAGATTATATTTTCTTTTAAACCTTTTTTTAAATATTATTTCTTTCTTTTATAAGTTAAAAATCTTTAATTTAACTTATTTACTTTTCTAGCACTACGTTTCTTCTTCTTGAAGAAAAGTATACTTTAATCATTTACTTATTATTTAAGAAACTCAAATAATAATATTACCATTAACAAAGACATCATTTTTATCACATTTCTTTACTTATATTTTCTTTGTTATATTTTTTTATTCATTTGCTCGAGGTATCGAGTATATCCTCGACTTAGGGTTTTAAGCCTTTATTATTTTATTATTATTTTATTTGGGAATTATGCCTACCTTTGTTGGCTTATAAACCCTAGGAACTTGGGCAGCACTTCAACGTCGCTTCGTTTCTCAAACTTCTTGATCAATACCCTCTTGGCACGCAAATCGAGGCACACTAATCTTCAAAACTTGTCGACACGCTTATCGAGACAGGTCGTTGGTGTCACACCCCTATCTAGGGCCTAGGAGTGCGACCCATAAGTTGATATCGTGTTTGTAAATAATTCAGAATTGCGTTATTTTGCGGAAGATTTTATAAAACTTTAAGGATCGAAAGTGTAATTTATATATACAATCAAAAGACGGGAATTATAAAATACCCGTTTAAAGTTGTTAACAAAAGTTTACTTGTTTAGGTTTACAAACCACCATATTAAAATTATACAAAATGGATCCGAGCCATCGGATATTAGTACTTCGTCATTTCCAAGCTCTAACCTTGTTCACCTGCAAAATGTAATAAAATACGTCAGCAACGAATGCTGGTGAACACGCTGACGCAAAAATATTTCTTTTACTTTATTACCCCTCGAGACTACGCCTTCCTCGGCCCAACGTGGCTTAGGAATAACAAAGTCAAATAACACATTATAAATATGAGCCTCTACGCTAGGTTACCTCAGCAAACACCGCAGCGTTCGACTTAGTTAAGTACCCGTAAATATACACAACGGTCGTACTCCCTTCAAGAGAGCGTCTTACGACCAAGGGTGGTGAGATCATGCCCATACATCGCATAGTACCACCTATGTAAGGATCCAGACATATGTATACCACAGCCTGAGGGCTAGGTTCATACCCTTTATTTATAACGGTTTTAGGAACACATAGTTCCTTGTAAACAATTTCACAAAACAAGTTGACTCATTTTTTTAAATAAGTAAAAGTTCGGGGGCGTATTCACCTTATCTCTTTAGGATCGGCTTCACTCACCGTCCAAGGGTCTTTCCCTTCCGAACCTATAGTTACGAGTATAAATATTTGTTAGTCGGATACACGATCCGGCTTAAGACCTTTAGTCTTATATCTCAATCCTCGATTGAACCTTTAGTTCAATTCTTATTTACTTGAAAACCTTTAGTTTAAAAGTAAATTATAAACCTTTAGTTTATATTCAAAACCCGACGTTTCTTCTTCTCCAATAAACGTAATCATTTTCTTTTATTATTTAAGAATACTCTTTATTCATTAAATAATATTTTCATAACAAAGAATATATACATATATACTTACACACACATATATATGTTATCACAATATTCAATATTCATTCTTTTATTCATTTCTTTGTTATGTTATCTTTCTTTTCTTTATCGAGGTATCGAGTATAATCTCGACTTAAGGCTTAAGCCTTTAATATAATATTTAATTATATTGAATTCATCATTACGCCTAACCTTAATGGCGTATAGAAATCCTAGGGACTCGAGCAGCACTCCGACTCCGCTTCACTTTTCTCGACACGTAAATCAAGAAACGCCAAATCTTCAATACTTGAGGATACGACTTTTGAGACTCCTCACCATTATCACAACACCTTCTTGATTGAGTGTGGGTGGAGGGTGGTATAAACTTCAAGGAAACGTTGTACACAAACGAGAGATCGTGGCACGCTTATCGAGGCAAATCGAGGGTCGGGATTATAAAACTTAGAGAGATGTTAGAGAGAGGTAAGAGAGCTGAGTTGTGGGATGCCAAGAATGAAACCCGGACCTTGCTATTTATAGACATAAAATTGGTCCCCATCGCGATACGCGATGGGTCCCTGAGCAGACCTATCGCGTATTGCGATATAGGTCTGCTGACTCACTGCGTATACCTGCCACGTGTCGACACGTGGCAGGCACCGCTCCACGTGGCAGCAGTGGTGACACGTGGCGATAACCAGTGCCACGTGGCACACGTGTCAATATGTGTCAGGTACCCCATCGCGGTACGCAATGGGGATCTCCTCTGACTCATCGCGTAGCGCTATGGGTCAGGAAATCAGAATTTTCAATTTAAACCCTGGGGTTTGGAATTTGGCAATTTTAGTCCCTAGACTTTGGAAAGTTGATACTTTGAACTCGAAATTTTCACGTTGTTACATCCTCCCCACCTTGAAACAAATCTCGTCCTCGAGATTGATTTTACAAGAACAAATGGGGGTATTTTCTTCTCATTTTCGATTCGAGTTCCCAAGTATATTCGGGCCCTCTACGCGAGTCCCATTTTACTTTCACTATTTTCAATTTTCTTTTCTTTAACTTCTTTGTTTTCGAATCTTCAATTTGAATTGGACGTTCTACGAATTTTAAGTTCTCATTTATTTCAACATCTTTTAATGGCATAGCCAACGATTCATCGGTCAAACACTTACGCAGATTCGAAACATGGAATACATCGTGTATCCCTTGCATTTCCTCAGGCAGTCGCAACCGGTATGCAACAGTGCCGATTCGTCGAGTACCTCAAAAGGTCCAACGAATCGAGGACTCAATTTTCCTTTCTTACCGAAGCGAACAACGTCTTTCCTAGGCGAGACTTTCAATAACACTTTGTCGACGACATTGAACTCTAACGACTTACGACGGACATCGGCGTAACTCTTTTGGCGATCACGTGCCGTCTTAAGTTGTTCTCGGATTTGAATAACTTTTTAGGTGGTTTCTTGGACTATTTCGGGTCCAGATAACTGATTGTCTCCGGTTTCAGACCAACACACGGGCGTTCTACACTTTCTTCCATACAACGCCTCGAACGGTGCGGTTTGAATACTTGCGTGATAACTATTATTATACGATAATTCCATTAGAGGTAAATGGTCATCCCAACTTCCACCTAGATCGATCACACAAGCGCGGAGCATATCTTCCGACGTTTGAATCGTCCTTTCACTTTGCCCATCGGTTTGTGGATGATAAGCAGTGCTAAGGTTTAACTTTGTACCGAGAGCTTGTTGGAAGCTTGTCCAGAAATGAGACGTAAAACGACTGTCTCGATCAGATATT
This sequence comes from Bidens hawaiensis, assembly GCF_021521415.1. Classification (NCBI taxonomy): domain Eukaryota; kingdom Viridiplantae; phylum Streptophyta; class Magnoliopsida; order Asterales; family Asteraceae; genus Bidens; species Bidens hawaiensis. Next base: position 139,523 of record NW_027496468.1, on the reverse strand, counting down.
ATAGACAGCGGTACCCCATGCAAAGCAACAATGGTGTTTACATAGATACGCGCTAATCTATCCATGGAATACGACTCATTGATGGGTATAAAGTGTGCGGATTTTGTCAATCGATCCACAATTACCCATATTGCATTGTGTTGTCGAGTCGTCTTCGGGAGTTTGGTAATAAAATCCATAGTAATCAACTCCCACTTCCATACGGGAAGTTCAGGTTGCTATAGCAATCCCGAAAGCCTTTGGTGTTCAGCCTTGACTTTCAAACAAGTCAAACATTTCGCAACATGCGAAGCGACATCCCTTTTCATTCCATTCCACAAATAATTCGCTTTCAGATTGTGGTACATTTTATCACTTCCGGGATGCATCATGTATTTCGATTTGTGAGCTTCATTCAAGATTCTCTCACATAAACCTCCAATGATTGGTACCCAAATCCTGTTGCTGAGTCTAAGGATACCGTCGTCACCCTTGACTAACGATTCAATGGTGCCATTGCGTTTTTCATCGGAGATTTGGTTTTCTTTTATCGCTTGAGTTTGAGCAGATTTGATTTGTTCGAAAAGGTCAATTTGAAGCTCTAGATGTAGCGCTCGAACTCTTTTTGGTTTCTCGTGCTCTTTACGACTTAAGGCATCGGCCACAACGTTGGCCTTGCCTTCATGATAGACAATCTCGCAATCATAGTCGTTGAGCGTTTCCATCCATTGCCATTGGCGCATGTTGAGCTCTTTTTGATCGAAAATATGTTTTAAGCTCTTATGATCGGTGTACACGGTAAATCTTGCTCCATAGAGATAGTGCCTCTATATCTTAAGCGCAAAGATTATGGCACCTAATTCTAGATCATGAGTCGTATAATTCTTTTCGTGTACTTTGAGCTGACGAGATGCGTAAGCGATTACCTTCTTGCGTTGCATTAGTACGCATCCCAAACCCGAATGAGACGCGTCACTAAATACCACAAAATCCTCAGTACCTTCTGGCAAAGCCAAGATAGGTGCTTGGGTGAGTTTCTGTTTAAGTATATCGAACGCCTCTTGTTGCTCCGTTCCCCATTCATACTTAATATTCTTACGAGTTAGTGAAGTTAGGGGAACGGCGATACGAGAAAAATTTTCGATGAACCTACGATAGTAGCCGGCCAATCCTAAGAAACTTCGGATCTCAGTTGGCGACTTCGGAACTTCCCACTTAGAGATAGCTTCAATCTTAGCGGGGTCCACTTGAATACCGTTTACGTTGATGATATGACCAAGAAATTTCACTTTGTGCAACCAGAACTCGCACTTTGAGAACTTGGCGTACAACTTCTCGGTTCTTAGAATTTCAAATAACGTTCGAAGATGAATTTCATGATCGGCCTTTGACTTTGAATAAATAAGTATGTCGTCAATGAATACGATAACGAATTTATCCAAGTAAGGCTTGCAAATACGGTTCATCATATCCATGAATGCGGCCGGAGCATTAGTAAGTCCAAACGGCATAACCGTGAACTCATAATGTCCATACCTTGTTCGGAAAGCAGTCTTTGGAATGTCTTCGGATTGGACTTTAAGTTGGTGATAGCCAGAATGAAGATCGATTTTTGAAAAGAAGCTAGCACCTTGAAGTTGGTCGAAAAGATCATCAATACGAGGGATTGGATATCGGTTTTTGATTGTGACTTTGTTCAACTCACAATAGTCGATACACATTCTCATGGAATCATCCTTCTTGACGAATAGAATTGGTGCTTCCCAAGGTGAAGAACTCGGTCGAATGAAACCTTTTTCAAGAAGTTCATCGAGTTGTTTCTTCAACTCCTTTATTTCGGTTGGCGCTAAGCGATACGGAGCTTTCGCGATTGGAGCAGTACCGGGAACCAGATCAGTCCTAAATTCTACTTCGCGATCGGGAGGAATACCAGGGAGTTCATCAGGAAAGACGTCAGAAAAGTCAGAAACCATTGCAACGTCTTTTATTTCTTTTGGCTTAGACTCTTTAGTGGCGTAGGCCATGAATGCGAGACATCCTTGATTTAAACATTTATTAGCCCCAATCATGGAGATTATGCTAACTTGGCCAACGTCTTTGTCCCCTTCAATTCGAATCGTTCGTTTATCGGGGGCTTGAAGTTCAACAGTTTTGCTATTGCAGATGATACGGGCATGGTTATCGGATAACCAATCCATACCAAGTACAATATCAAAACCAGCCAGACTCATGGGCAATAAACAGATAGGTAACAAATAACCAGCTAGAAGGATTTTTCCATTTTCAAGGGCTTCAGAGATCTTAACGATTTCACCGCTAGCAGTCTCGACGCTTAGAGTTTTATCTAATTTTGTTAATGGTTCGTTTAATAGACTACAGAAACTATAATCTATAAAACTCAAATTTGCACCTGAATCAAACAAAACTCTAAGATAGGTGTCGTTGACTAGAAACGTACCGGTTATGGTTTCTGGCACGTCATCGGCCCTTTTTATGTCGAGTACGAAGACTCGAGCGTTTCCTTTCTTGTTTTGACCACTTCCACCCGCACCACCAGCAGCGAGCTTGTTCTTTGGGCACTCGAAACTTAAATGGCCCATTTCCTTGCAATTGAAGCAAGTCATTTTCTTCTTCCAACAGTTATCAGCATCATGTCCCATACGATTACAGGATTCACAGACTTTAGGAGATGGGGCGAAATTGCATCGGCCCTTGTGGTATCTCCTACATGTCTTGCATGGCGTAGAGTTGTTTCGGTTTACGTCCTTTCCTCTAAAGTTGGAACCTCTTCCAGTCTTTCCTTGAGCAGCCGTTGTTGTTGGCACCTTCTTGTCCTCTTCTTTATTACGGACCATGCCGCCCATCAAATAACCAGCCAACTCCATTGCAGAGTCAGCAGTTTGAGGCAAGTGAGACCTTACCATGTCGCGGATTTCCCGTGACAATCCCCATATGTATATTGTGACTTTTCTGGACTCAGGGTTGACCAGCTGGGGAACAAGGCGATAGTACTCAAGGAATTTAGTGTTGTATTCCCGAAGATTTGTCCCTACAACCTTATAATTGAGGAATTTTGTTTGGATCTGGTCAGTTTCGTGCATGGGACAAAACTTTCCCATCACCATGGCCTTAAACTCATCCCATGTCAGGCCATACATTACGTCTCTTCCCTTGCTCATCAGTAACGCATTCCACCACTCATGCGCTTCACCCTTGAACATTAATGCAGAGTATTGAATTTTCTCCTCCTTGGAGCACTTGCTTGTTATAACAATGGTTTCCATCTCCTCGAGCCATCTCACGGTTGTGATGGCCCCTTTGTCACCATGAAACTCTTTTGGTCCATAGTATCTGAAGTCTTTGAACGAACAACCACTTATCTTGAGTTTCTTGAACTCACGTCTAACTCCGCCGTCGGTGTTAGACTCATGTACACTCTCTTCGACACGAGACGGGTTTGGACGAGATTTTTCGGATTTTCAAGAGGGATGAACAGAAGGATTAGTAGTTCGAGAATGTCTGGATTGTCTAGATTGAGATCTAAACGCGGATTCTTCCCTAACAGCATCTTTAATCATCGTTTGAATTTTATTCATATATTTCTCGGGAATTTCTTCCTCTTGCTCGTTCACGGGGCCTTTCCCCTTGGCTTTTATCTCTCTCTCTCTCTCTCTTAACGAGCATTCTCGTTATTGTTACTTTGTTCAGACATTTTCTTTTTCTTTATTAATTTAGTCTGAAAATGTTAGCAACATTTCTTTTATTAAACACACTTTTTATTTATTACACATTCATATATATATATATATATATATCGTTCCCACGATATATATATAGCTGGTCCTATCATTACATAAGAACGTTTCAAACGTTCTTTATTTATACACATAGCATACAAAACTATTTTACACACATCACATCACCACCGTCTTTAGTCTTTCATAAACTTCTTCACAACTTTCGTGAGTTTGTTGCATTTATGAAGAAGTTTCTCTCTCATGCTCTTTTTCTTCTTCTTTTCCTCATCTACCTTCCTTCTCCAGTCGTCGGTCTCATGCAATGTACGATCTAGATGTTCCTCATAAGACTGTGGGACTATGTTGGGGTATCCGTACTGCGGAGGTGGGTCACGATATCCCAGTGTCACCATCTCATAATGGTTTCTCGGCTCCGGATACGGAACATAGTCCATGTCTGATGAAAGGTAGAGGTAGGTCTTGGCAGCTTGGTTCTGCTCTCGGATTTCGTCGGCTTGCTCTTGAATTGAGGGAATTCTCCCTTGAAATGGCTGGAAGCTTGACGAAGCTTGGTTCCTTAGTTGCTCCAGATATTGAACATACGGATCGACGGAACCGTAGCTTGGATTTCGGGAAGTGAGTGATCCATTCATTGAGCTTGACATCTCGTTAGAGTTCTCAGGATGCTCTTCTTCCATTTCTTCCTCGGACTCCTCCACAGGATTCTCATCTTCTTTGGGATCTTCTTCTTCATTGGGATCCTCCTCTTCCTCTGGTTCATCTTCCTCCATTGGTTGTGCAGTTTCGTTCTCCATTTGGGGCATCTTGAAACTTTCGTAGGGCATCATTACCCTCATTTTGGGCTTGCGGGACGGCCCTTCGTCATTGTTGGGTTGCGAGTTGACTTCATTCATGATGGAGCTTCCAGTAAACCATCGACATGGGTCGGAATGACACTGCATCCAATCGGAGGATGGGCTTCGTGGTTCTTCCTTTATGGGTCGGTTTGAAAGGAAGGTAAAGGATGGGTGTGCATTTGGGAAATATCCAGTGGGATAGTTTTATGGTTCTTGTGATGGTTGATACATCGGTATGGTTGGTGGATGATAGCTGGAGTGTCTTGGTGGTTCAACACTTGGCTTTGGTGGACTATCAGGTACGTCTATCGGGTAATGTCTACTTCCGGGGTAATATATGGGTTTGGACAAGTCTCGTTCCACGTCTTGATCAAAGAACGCTTCATAATATCCATCGCTCATGTTATCCTCGGGGTAAGGTTCGGCTATACCGGCTTCCTTGGCCTTGCGAATAATGGCGTATAGAAATCCTAGGGACTCGAGCAGCACTCCGACTCCGCTTCACTTTTCTCGACACGTAAATCAAGAAACACCAAATCTTCAATACTTGAGGATACGACTTTCGAGACTCCTCACCATTATCACAACACATTCTTGATTGAGTGTGGGTGGAGGGTGGTATAAACTTCAAGGAAACGTTGTACACAAACGAGAGATCGTGGCACGCTTATCGAGGCAAATCGAGGGTCGGGTTTATAAAACTTAGAGAGATGTTAGAGAGAGGTAAGAGAGCTGAGTTGTGGGATGCCAAGAATGAAACCCGGACCTTGCTATTTATAGACATAAAATTGGTCCCCATTGCGATACGCGATGGGTCCCTGAGCAGACCTATCGCGTATTGCAATATAGGTCTGCTGACTCACTGCGTAGACCTGCCATGTGTCGACATGTGGCAGGCACCGCTCCACGTGGCGATAACCAGTGCCACGTGGCACACGTGTCAATATGTGTCAGGTACCCCATCGCGGTACGCGATGGGGATCTCCTCTGACTCATCGCGTAGCGCAATGGGTCAGGAAATCAGAATTTTTAATTTAAACCCTGGGCTTTGGAATTTGGCAATTTTAGTCCCTAGACTTTGGAAAGTTGATACTTTGAACTCGAAATTTTCACGTTGTTACAGTTGGGTCGTCTCGAGATGGCTCGGCCTTCAATATGATGTTGTCGGTGGGTGGCACACAATTTGAGATAACTTCAGTTTTGGGCACGAAAATCTAGGTAGGGTAGACACGTTTTACGAGGTGGTTTCTAGAGTGAGACAATATGTTTTTAGATAGAGAAAGAGCTGTGAATGGTTTGGTTTGTTGAATAGCTAGAGACCATATTTATAGGCTGATCCCGGGGACCCATCGCGATACGCGATGGTCCAGTTAAGGGCCGTAGGGTATCGCGACGTAGCCCTGATGAATCATCAGTAGGCTTGCCACGTGGCGGAGGCGGTGCCACGTGGTGACATGTTGCGGATTTTGCCACGTGGTGACACATGGCAGGACACGTGTCACCCTGTCAGACCTCGTCATCGCGATATGCGATGATGTTGGGTCTTCAGCCGTTGCGTATCGCGATCGAAAATGATGGCATAATTTTTCTTTTTGGTCCTTGGAGTTTAAAACTTAACAATTTTGATCCAAAATTTTCATGGTGTTACATAAAACGGTCTCAAATAAGATAGCATCTTCAAACTCCAATGAACCAATGATCAAACCTGTAACAATGCATAAAATAATATTTGTCAACACGTATGTTGTGTGAACAATTTCATAGTTTTGCTTATATATAATATGAGGCAAAATCCACAAACGTATATGAGACTAATAATAAAAGCATCAATTGCGGTATATAAATCATAAGTAAATGAGGATCCTTTCTAATCGGTAACAACCGACATACTCGGATAATGAGGCCCTATTCTACTAGCACAAGGCTAAAGTAGTTAGGGGTGCGTATGATCATACTTATTGTTGCTCAACAAAAACATAAAATAAACACTCGTGCACGTAAAGCATATGAAACATATAACACACATTAGAGCAAGTATTCTAGAGTAACATACACCCTAGAGTTTGTGGTTTGAGGATCGAGTAATATAAATCATTCTTGTTTTGAATAAGCATGCATGTTACCCCTAAAGTATAAAAATGAAAACGGGGGATGAAATGTACTCACATGAAATAAGTCACTTGAAGGATTAGTTTGTGATAAAACGGGGAAGGGTAAGTTCAACGAGCAAGACCTAAATTAAAAAGGGTCTTGACTTAGTAGATGATTTTAAAAGCTTTAAAGTAAAATAAATTGACAAGTAAAATAAATAGATGGCTAAAATGAAGAAATTTTAGTAACGGTTTTTGAAAGTAAGTTTACTCAAAATCGGGTCTCGGTATTATATTCATTTGTTTTACTTAACCTTTGTTAAGTAAATATATGGGTAAGGTTGTAATATTGCAAGATCCTTTGTTAAATAGATACCAAAACGAGATTTTACGAGTGTTCGGATTTGTCAGGTTCGAGTCTTGATAATTGGTCAAGCTCGAAGCCGAGATTCCAAAGTATTAAATGTTATGAGATAAACTCAATGAAATCAAAAGAAACTTAACCAAGTGTGTAGTTCTGTTAAGAAGAAACTCGACGTCCGCTAAGCGAGCGTTTGGTTTTGTCGGTCCAAACTTGTTATAAGATCAAGTTGGATCCAACATACCAAGTGTTTTGAGAAAACAATTAAAATTAATTTATGATGTAGTCTTAGAGAAAATATGGGATTCGGTGGCCCAAAACACAACTAATGTGCCTTAAGCGAGTGAACTCGGTTTAGTTCAGTCTTGGTTTGGTCCTTAACTCGGAATAAGACCAAGGATGGTTACCACATACCCAATACCATAGAACTTATTAAAATGAACTTAGAATTTATAGTATACAAATCTTACATGTAACATATTATTAAATCATTTTAAATATACAGCATCTAAACGAGAGTTCGATGTTGGTATTGTCCTTGACTCGGAATTAGACCGAGGATGGTTAACATATACCCAATACCATAGAACTAACTTAGAAATGATAATACTCAAGTTTTACATATAATATGTTAACAATAAGGTATTTAAACAAAAGTTTGGTTTTAGTTCGGTTCTTGACTCGGGATGAAACCGAGGATGGTTACCACATACCCAAATACCATTGAACTATTAAAATTATTTGGAAACTAAAAGTAATTAAGAACTAAACACTATTAATAAGCTTAAACAAAATTAAAGCATGGATTAAAGTGTTTATCAAGGACTATAATAGTCATCCATGTAGCCTTGCCTAGCAATACCGAAACCGACCATGGCTGGAGACGGGAAAGCCAAGGAAACAAGGGGAATATGTTTTAGACAAGTTATATTAACAAGAATTAGTTAGAAACAAATATTAGTATTAGTTTGACCTTGAAGAGTCAAACTATCAAGAACTTGAAGAATGGAATACCTGGATCTTAGATTGAGAGAGTTTGGAGAAGAAGGAGCAAACCAAAATGAGTGCATGAGACTTGTTTTTATAGTGGAAAAAGTGTAGTTTACTCATAAGGGTAAACTTGCATTTCATTGGTTAAAATGGTCAAACTAGGTGGATGGTGGTGGAAAAGGTAAGGGTTATCCTTTAGTTTAAAACACCCCTTTAGCTTTGGTTGTTTGTCGATTTAGGTCCCCGAAGTTCGTTCTAAGTCGTTTTTTAATAATAAAAGGGTGTTTTAAGGCACCGTAAAGGGTGTTTTCTTGATCCGACATTTGTGTAACATAAATGATCATAAAACCCAACATTTTATTAATAACGAAGGATCCGAAAGACCAAAACGGGTCGGGTTTCCAATACAAAAAAAATACAAGTTAAACCGAAAATGACGAATGTGACAGGTAATGGCCAAACAACATCTCTATTTGTTATTTATGTCGTCTTAAGTGATGTTTGTTTTTATCAGATGTACAGTGTCTGTAGTTTGTGGACCACATCTGCAGACATCTGTTGAAGAATAGTTGGACCAAACATCTGTAGTCTGCAAGAAGAAAAGTATTTGTTTTTTTAACGTATGTAAACTGCTAAAATAAATTGGTGGGTGTACGAATGATGGTAGTGGATTGGTGGTGGTGCTGGACGGTGGTAGTGGTAGTGGATGGTGGTGGAAAATGGTGGTAGACGGTGGTGGCGAACGGTGGGTGGTGGTGGTGGACGATGGTGGTAGACGGCGTCGGTGGGTGGTGGTGTTGGCAGACAGTGAGTGGTGAGTGATGGTAGTGGTGGCGAACGATGGGTGGTGGTGGATAGTGGGTGTTGGTCTTTAACCCTCTGCAGACCTTATTATATATCAAATTGGTGATTTTCTCAGTCAACATGTTTATTAACAACCTATATTTTTTACTGGATGATTGTCAGTGGGTGAAGAAACCTAGATGTTGATAAATTAACGACTTTGTCTTATTTTATTTTATCGGACATTTGTTTCGTTGGGTTGTTTGAACTGATGCATTGACTTGAATTGAATGAAATACATTAACTAGTTATATTGACATTATTATTATTGTTAGTGTCTTTGAGCTATGAATAATTTGTTCGTGCCCCGACATTTCCTCCTTAGGTTGGGGTGTGACATCTATAGGGCCATTAGGGCTTGACTATGTGATATATTTGGTACGCTGGTCCATAGGGCCGCCGAGTTGTTACAAGTGAAACTAAGGGTTTATATAAATGATTTAGTGTCAGCGTCTTCACCAACAATTGTCGCTGACGTATTTTATAAAACTATTTTATAGGTAATCAATAAAAAAGATGTAGTAGAAGAGGGAGGATATAGCCGTTATACGCATCTGATGGCTTAGTTTCTTTTAATACGTAAAAGATGTAAATTAATGTTGTCACCTTTAGCGTTTTGTAAGACAATATCGGGTGCTTAATTCCCGAGTTTTTTATAAATGAATATTTCAATCAAGAAAAGACTTCCGTTACGCAACACATACTTTTGATGTATTTTTAAAACATGTACAAACTATGGTCACATGCTTAGGTCCATGAAATGTAGTGCGTATATTATGATGTTAAATAACAGTCAAATACATCATTTTTCTACTTTATAAAAGAAATAAAGCACTATATTGTATAAAAGACCATAACCTTTGTAGGTAAGGACAAATGATAATATATCTGGGACTATTTGAAGCCGCAATTTTGATTATAGGTTGCTTTTGTCTCGGAATCACTATCTATACGAGTCATATAGACCCTATACAACTCGTATACGTCAAATGCAGTAAGAGGACCTATACGAGCTCATGGAGTCTTTAGGGCTTGTATAAAATATATACGGTCCGTATAAACTTAAAAAGTTATCGTTCACTCGGTATGAGTCACAGTTGGGGTTAGATTTTGTAATCGTTAAAAAAGGTATTTAGTTGTGGTGTTGGAACATTGTAGTTAGAAGAGAGAGACAAGAATGGTGTAAAACCCACTTCCACTTGTGAGATCTATCATCATGTCTCTGTTTGAACCTCCATTTCATCTTCCAACTATTCTTCTGCTCAGCATCCTCTATGGTCTGGTTTCTCATACACCTGCTCGTCCTCCAAACCCCCAATTGGTTCCTTCTTTCATTATTATTATTTTTGTTATAGTACATGAAACAACATAAACAAACAATTTCCTTCGGTAATCGTTACTGTTTTTATAACTTATTTATTTTTACGATTACTGTTTTGATATAATTATGTTTATGATTTCTATGTTAAGTTTCTTTGGATGGACTTCCAAATTTTGAGATTATTATTCTCAAATTAATATATGTTTCCTTTATGTCCATCTGTGCTCCTTAATTTCAGTTAGTGGACACGATCAACCTTAGTTCCTTAACAAAACAACACGTACACAAAGTTTTGTTTGGTAAAGTGTTCATGAACCGTCCGTTTGCACGACAAAAGCTTAACGGACGAACACGAACAAGGTCTCATCCTTTCGTTTACAACCCTAATTGACATAATAATACTTCTAATTAGGGATGAGATGTTTTTCACAAATACCCGACCCAATATGGTATGCGGTACCCACTTTTCTCAAATTCAGAAATTCAGTATTTTGGAATTTGGCAGTTGGCACCGATTGAAAATTGCAGTGTTCTTGAGCATTAGGGACTGGTACCCGTACCTTTCTTTCTTTCTTTCTTTCTTTTTTATAGAAATTTACAGTTTTGGGACATTTTGTATGTTATGGTTTTGGTATTATGGTTTATTGATTACGAATAAATTTCTTATAATTTTTGGTTTTTTGATTACCCTTGGTTATGAATGAAATTTGATACAGTCAATGGAGATTAGGAAAAAGAAAAACAAAGCGGGCAATTGTGTTTAAATTCGGTGTCAATAATTTCAGGACGGGTACTCTACTGCAATCTCATCCCTACTTATATTTACCTCACTTAACCATAGTTTTAGTTAATATCAGTTTTTAATTTTTCAAACTGCACAATATTTTAATTTTTCAAACTGCACAATAGAATGTAGGCTTGTAAACAATCCAACGAATACGAACGAACAAACTTGTTCGTTTTCGTTCGTATCACTTTAACCGAACGAACACAAAAACTTAAACAAACTTGTTTCATATGAAAATGAACGTGCTCGTCCGTTAATATGTTATACAAATGGTTTGAAAACATAAACTAAGATGCGTTAGAAGTAATCGTTAATTTTCAAATTCCAAGTTTAATTGTCATCATCATTACATCAAATATTTCAAAAGTAAACTAATATATGTGAAACAGTTTTAAAATATGAAAATTAAATTCATTTCAAATTAAGATTAGCAGTGAATAAATTTGAATGTAAATTTAAAAGAATGAACAAATATAAATAGACGTACATAACAAACGAACATAAACGAATCATCACGAAAGGAACATGTGTTTATGTTAGTTTGTTAATAAATGAACAAACTTCTCGCTGAACGGTTCACTGAACGTCCTGTATGTTTACAGGCCTAGGAGAATGTTCTTGGGTGACAATTTACTTGTTTCAAGAGAACCATAACATGCTTTTGCTGATTATGATAGCTAGTTGTAGGGATGAGATCGGGACCGTACCTGTACATGTACTCGTACCTAAAATCAGTAAATCTTGGTACCCGTACCCGTACCCGAATCATATGGTACGGGTACTCGCTTTGGTACCCCTTTGTTCTTTCTTTCTTTTTTTTTTTTTTAATCTCCACTAAACTAGGTATCGGTAATGGTACGGTACCGACAATCAGTTATCTATAATACCACAACCCTAATACCACAACCAAAACCGTAATGCCGCAACCAAAAGATAATACCAAAACTGTAAATGAAACAAATCAACCATAATGTAAAATCCATTTAAAATCAAGTAATGAATACCAAAACATACATAGTATCAAAAAAAAAAATTCAAAATATTTAAGACAAAATTAACTTATACAAAGAAAGTCAACATTCGTTTAATCTTTGCTAGTCATCTTTCCATTTTCCCTTTTCCTTTTCTTTGTTTATTGCTTTCTCAATTTATATATAAAAACAAGATAGAAAGTTAATACATGTTATTTAATGATATACACAATTACACATACATGAAATAAAAATATACGAATACACAATATATGAATATACACATATAGATTGAGAATGAACTTATTAAACTAATATATATTATGTTTTGAAAATCCCGCTTGAAAGTTAAGTTAAGAGTGTTAGAAACCTAATAAAAGCCCCTACATATTCTAAACAGGTATCAGTACCCGTAATACCCATACTTGTACCCGAAAGTACCCGTACCTATAATCAGTAAATTTGGGTACCCGTACCCGATAGACACGTACGGGTACGGGTATTCGGGAAAAAAATATCATCCCTAGCTAGTTGTATGCATTAACTTGAATGTTGTTTCGGTTTATAAATTGAAAAAGAAATGAATTTGTGAGTTAAGTAAAGGTTTAGATTTTAGATAAACAATGGTATGGTTATGCATAGTGTGTAAGTTTAGGTATCTCCAAAAGAAATCCAGGCTCCAAAGAACTCGGGGTTACCTCTAAACGTATATATGCTACACAATCTCGCTCATGTGGAGCTAAACGCTATTGATTTAGCATGGGACACCGTGGTTCGGTTTTCACCATACAGTGAGCTTCTTGGAGAGATGTTTCTTGCTGATTTTGCTCGCGTGGCTGATGATGAGGGCCGCCATTTTGCTTGGTGTTCTCAGAGACTGGTTGAGCTCGGTTTCAGGTAAACTATTTGAAAATTTTGAATTTTTTGTATTTTAAACGACACTTTTTATTCATGCTAGTTATGGAGACATGCCTGCCCATAATCTACTATGGCGCGAGTGTGAGAAATCTTCGGATGATGTTGTTGCTCGTTTGGCCGTGATCCCACTCGTTCAGGTGATTTAATTTCTAATTGTTTATTATATCAAGCTATTAATATATAATTAATGCATGATTACATTAATAGGAGGCTAGAGGAGTCGATGCCGGGCCCAGACTCGTGCAAAAGCTTATTGGGTTTGGAGACAAGAAAACATCAAATGTTGTGGCTAAGATAGCTGAAGAAGAGGTCGCACATGTGGCGGTTGGTGTGTACTGGTTTGTGTATGTCTGCCAGCAAATGGGTCGGGCCCCTTGTCCTACATTTAGAGGTAACTTGTCTTCATTTTGAGCTCGGCTCTGTACCTAAAGCTCGAGCTTGGCTGGTTAATATTTTCAAGCTTGAGCTCGACTCGTTTATTATATATTCAAGTTTTAGTTATTTTATAGTACATATATGTGTATATTAGTTTTTATGTATGTTTATAGTTATAATAACTTATAAGATATAATAAAATATATAGTATATAATTATTTTTATCATAACAATATATACAATAATATTTATGTGTACTTGTATATAAGTTCTATATAATTAATAGACTTGTTTAGCCTCGTGAACCCACTCAAGCTCGTTCAAACTCGTTTAAGTTTGGCTCGTATTGAGCTTTAAGCGAGCCGATGTTGAGGTATTCATGGGCAACCCGGCTCGTTTAAGTGCTAATCCTAAGAAAGGTGTCCTTTGTTCAAGGTCTAAAATAAATGACTCAATTGTCCTTAGTGACTATCAAAGAAAGATAAACTGTTCAATCATAGTCAAAGTTGCTTATTTTCCAATATGTGACGGAAAACGTTAACAGATAATTTCTTTGTGTTTATATTTCAACAGATTTACTGAAAGAGTACAACGTGGAGGTTAAAGGGCCATTCAATTACACTGCTCGTGAAGAAGCTGGTCTTCCTCGTGATTGGTAATTCTGTAAATATATATTAAAAAAAAGAGTTTACTGTATTTACTTGTTTGTGTTGGCTAACTAAGCATGTTATACAGGTATGATCCACTAAAAGAAGGCATTGAAGACAAAGGCCCTCTTTCTAAGGTATGTGTAGCTTGTTATTTATTTCACACTAAATAGATTTTAATGAGAAAGTCAATTTTTTTAGGACATAAATTATGAAAAAAATGGCAGGTTCATGATAGGCTGGCTCACATAATTTCCATGGAGAAAGAGAACTCGAAATTGAACTAGCCGTTTTGCATAGGTTTTTGTATTCTTAGGTACCTAGATTTCCATATGCAAAATGTTTTGGAAATAATGTTAAGGCGTTTGCAACAGGTCAAAAAGAGTTCAGGTCTTTGGGGGAAAAACAAGCCGTTTGAAGAAATTGTATCATTTTGGTTCCCTAGCGTCATGTGAATTAACCGACGAGGTGTGGTGTCTGGTTCTTGATCTGAGTTTTAATACATTGCCCAAAACCAGGACTAACTAATACTACTTACTACCCCATGTTATAAATAGTTAAATGTTAAATTGTTATATCATACAATAATAACTTATTACACCCAATTTTACGTAGATAACGACAAAATCGACATAAACATAAACATAATTCGTCGTTTGTTTAAGCGTGATATACATAACGGCATACTCATAGTAACGTACAACATCTCATGTGTGTTTAACAATTCCTTGAATTTGACTACCTCGAGCATTGGTAAATATAATAAAAAAAGGTTTGTTTCTTGAAATCTATATTTAAAAAGTTTTTAAAAAAGCAGTTACAAGTTATCAATTTAAATAGAAAAATACTAAAACCATATAAACACGCATATATTTTACCTTTTAAGTGTAAAGCAATAAGATTTTATTCCTCATTCTCAAATGTAAGAAAAATGAAAAAAAAAAAAAAAAAAACCAATATAAACCTAGAAAAGACATCTATCTCCCATTTCTCATCCGTATTCCCCATTCTTCTTTGGAAAAACAAGCCAATCCTGCAAATTTGTTTTTAAGTATTTCTCTCTCATCTTTTTTTTTGTTTTTAATTACTTATATAGATGGATTTGAGTTGAAGAGCAGAAAAAAAAATTAATAAAAAGAAGAATAAAAAAAATCATTTAATTGAATAGAGATAAATATGAGAAATGAGAGGTGTGAGCTTTATAATAAAATTATAAACAAATTAGAAAATATGATTTTTTAGTTAAAAGAGTAAATTACGGTTTCGATCACTATGGCTCTTCTCATGTAGCTCATTTGACAAAAATATTCGAACTTATTATGAATTAGTAAATTAGGTTACGGTTTGACCCCTTATTAAATAATCCATTCATTGATGCCGCTCACTGGGTTGTACGTGCCCCTCACAAGAAGGGCAAATTTGTCTTTTGTCTTTTAACCAAGGACTGAGTAGAATATTTTGGTTGTGTTAAAATGAAGTTTTAATATGATCTATCAATACCGTCAGTATCA
Organism: Bidens hawaiensis; assembly: GCF_021521415.1. NCBI lineage: Eukaryota > Viridiplantae > Streptophyta > Magnoliopsida > Asterales > Asteraceae > Bidens > Bidens hawaiensis. The sequence goes on along the minus strand of NW_027496468.1, from coordinate 124,136 downwards.
ATTTGCTGTCTAACCTTTTGATGTTTCGGGATCTGTACTGCACCGGTATTTCTCAAATTTTTAACTTCTATACCAGTGTCGAACCAAACATTTTCAATGCAGATACTGATACCAAGATTTAAAATTATATGTCCATGTACGTGTGCCACAGTGTCAACATCAAACAAAGGACCTATAATAAACAAAATATAAATTATTTTCTTTTTCTTTTTGGAATAATGATTTTTTTGTGTTTAGGACACCACAACTTTCAAATTTGAGAGCCTCGTTGCTCCACTCTGGCCAAACTATGTGGTCTTAATCGGGCCAAACTGTCTTCAAAGTTTGACTTCGGCTTTATTGTTAGAAACCATACCGCCGGCTGCCACTTTACAATCGTTGTGCCACCACAAAGGTAGATCTCTCTGGCGTAACACATGGTGTGACGAAAACTCGAGTAGATTCGGGATTCGAGCTTACAACCTTGCATAATGCCTAGCACAAATTCTTCATTGCCTTAATCCACAAAAATGCCACAACTGGAGATCGGATTTGGATCTCCACTGAAAAACTCAAACCTTTTACCGTTATACCACAAGTATTTAACTAATCTAACCATTTAATAAATTCACAATATATTAATGTTTATCATTTAAGCTGTTATATCATAAGTTCTATAATATTCAAAAGCAACTTAATATTTATTAATAATATCGATGCACTGTAGATATAATTAACATGTAAATACCATCATCTAAAATGTACCAAATACCCTGCAAAGACAACCTTTTAACTCCTTTGGGAGCTGTTAGATTATATCATATGGGTAGTATTACTGGGGGATTGACAAACTTGTTCATGGTTGGTCGCGTCAACTCAGAGTTACTTGGTTATGAACCATCAATCATCTAGCGGCGGTTTGTTTGTGATAGAACATTTATAGCGGGACATTTTTACTAGTTAGAATTGGTTGTGGACTAATTTATCTACATCACCAATGTGAATTTATGTGTATATTTATATAGGTTAAACTTGCGAACTCACCATCTATGTTAAGTTGACCATTTAAAAACATGCATTTCATTCTTGTTGAACAATGTTGTTCGTAACCCTATTTGTCTTACCTTGTAATTTTGCTTCAATGATGTATGAAAAAACAGCTAAATGCATCTTCTCCATGTTTAAGAAATTATAAAGCACAATTCTATAAAGCTGAATCAAATACAATAAAGTCCATTTATGTATTCGGATGCAAAAATCATTGAAGAGTGTTGGAACATGTTTTGTGTAAGTAGTTCATGTGTTAGTCGTTTATTATCGAGTCTGTAAAGAATACATTGTTTTGTGTTGGTTATGGTTATGTTTTGTATGGAGCGAAGCTAGCGGTAGGCGAAGTCAGCTAAGTTGCCAGGTTTGTATTTAGGCGAACATGCTAGGTATATAAAGACGAGAAAGATCCGATTCATCGTCGTTCATTCATTAAACTTGGATCTAGTCTACGATTATAGTCAATTTGTATCAATTAGGGCTAGTGTGTGTTGTCGGAGAGAATTTGGACAGAATAAGGACACAAAGATCTCAATAAATGATTGAATTCGTTAACTTCTCAATAGTTTACAAACTATTTACAATTCCTGGTCCATTCACTAACAAGCATAGCGAATGGACCTCCATACGCTACGCCATTTGCTAACATGCTTGCAAATGGACTTCTACAAAACACAGCCCAAACACCAAACAACCTTAGCGTATGACCTATCTAATCCCAAAACCCCATATGCTAAACAACCTTAACGAATGGGCTATCCATAATTACAATATTAACCCCCGACTATTACCAGAAGACCAATTACATTTAATCAAAGACCGAGACTACAAAACATGTATCAAAAAACTCCCCCTCGTATCGTGCTTTGTGTTTATCACTTCAAAAACCGTTTGGTCTTCCGGTCTGCTTTGCAGTTGGTCCTAAAGGCAAAACATGTTTTAACAACTCTCTAATACTGCATCGAGCTCATTATTTATGCTATAAGCCCACCTGATCTGGTTCTTGAATAACACGTGAATAACAACTTCAGACAAGTTCACAAGCCATATAGGATCAAACACTCTAAATGTCACACCCCGGCTCAGGGCCTAGGCGTGTGACCAATAGTTGGTACCTGTTTTGTAAATACATCAGAGTTGCGGGTTATTTTAGCGGAAGACTTTGGTTGAATAGAATATTAATTTATTTGAAAACTTCTCGGATAATAAATACCCGGTGTTTGATTTATAAAGCTTGTGGAAATACCGTTTGTAATATATTAAAAACTGAGCCATCATTACCTTGCGAGCATCTAACTCCATGAATGTCTTGCTACCTGTACTAATCTGTATTCCCTGAAATGCGGGGAAAAATACGTCAGCTATATGCTGGTGAACACGTATGACTCTATAAAACATTTGAATGACGATTATAATACAAATGTAGTTTTCTTGACAATCTCAGCGGAAACATTTCTACTTCCGGTATATATACCACTGCCCTACACACACAACGGTATTCCCCGAGCCAAACGGCCCTGATATGAGAACTGGTCATGACCGTTGCAGCCTGCGGCTTCATTGCCTTTGATTGATTGATTGGGCTTTAACAGTTATGTTTGGATCCAGACACATGCGTATTCGGTCTAAGTTGATATTATTCTCTACTTTGTATTATAATGTTTTAGAGATTACTCGATCTCATATAGACATTTGATTGACTCGTTAAGACAAACACCCGTTCGTCTTATTGAGTATAAATATGATTTGACTGATTAAAAAGGTTAACGTATTCACGTTATAAAAGGTTTGAACGTATTCACCTGTGATTGTCTGTTCTGAATGATATGGTGATTTCGTTTGAAACCTTGACTGTGAATGAATGATTGATTGACTGACTGATTGATTGATTAACCTATAATAAAATAGGTATATAAATATCCGGATCGTTTCTTGATCCGGCTATAGACCTTTAGTCTGGTTTAAATAGCTTTAAACCTTGATTGATCATTTGTTTGAATAAAATATTTAGACCCGTAGTCTTTCTGTTTATTTACCAAATCATATGATGAGTTTCTTCTTCATGAAGAAACATCTATAATCTGTTTCTTCTTCAAGAAGAAACATTCATTGACTATGTATGTAAAATCTTATGTTTCTTACACATGAAGAAACAATGTTTTAACTACTATCTTTGTATACGAATGCTATGTTTCTTAATCGTGAAGAAACTATATTTATCCCTGACTGCGGTCTAAGCCATAATAATAAAAAAATGACTTAGGCAGAACCCCTACCTTACACGGGTATTCGAAGTTCTATTACTAAGATTGATCGAGCAGTACTTCCACTCTCTATCGCGTTCTAGAGCTTAGACTGTTGGAACCGCTGAGCTTGGCACGCACTACGATGCTTGGCATGCAAAACGAGGCCACATATGGTGTTCATTGTGTCGTGCACGTACTTCGAGATAGATTGTCGGGTTATTCTTGTGTGGCACGCACTTCGAGGTATCGTCGGTATATGGCACAGATTACGAGGTGACGATTGTCGGGTCGGGATACGGAAACCGAGGTAGAGAGAGTAATTCTAGAAAGAGAGTGAAAAATGTGTGAGAAATGAATGAGCCGTAGCCCCCCCCTTTATAGGCTGATTTTGGGTCCCATCGCGGTATGCGATGGGTCCTCTTCCTTGGCCGTCACGTAGCGCGACGCCACCATTTCTGCATGGGCGCCACGTGGCCTGCCACGTGTCCTTCCCTGCTGCCACGTGTCACCTGAGTGTGACACGTGTCCCTGAGTCATCACGGTCCATCGCGGTACGCGATGGCCGTCTTCTTGGACTCATCGCGTAGCGCGATGGTCCCTGAACTCAAATTTTCGCTTTTAGTCCTTTGTCTTTGATAGCTTGTCACTTCTAGGCCTAACTCCCATTGTCCAAAAAGTGCAAAGTGCGCCATCAAGCGCCATATTGCGCCCATCGCCCAACGCCCTTCGCCCGAGCCCGAGCCCATGCGCTGGTGCGCGCGTCGGTGTGCTTCGCACTCTCTGCTAGGACCACTGGGTGCATGCTAGGTATATAAGAATATTATTATGGAAAATCTCTTCCTTATAAAGAGCTTCCATTTCTTTACCACTTTCCATGTTTGATGAGTTTTAATTTTCTTATTTATACCAATGTGGAATGCTTCCATTTTCTTCCATCTTTCAATGTGGGATGGAATTTTCTTATTCCATATCCTTTACATAAGATAAACTTTATTTATGGAATATTTCCTTATAGAATGGTTTTATTTTCTTTATTTGAATTTTCTCGTTTACTTATTAGAGAATAATTGATCCTTCAACTTTACTAAGTTGTCAAATTTGGACCAAAATTTTGGGGATGTTACACCTAAACTTCACATTATCCCCTGTACCCAGCACAATCACAGCATCACCCGTCTTGTCATCATAATACCATATATTAAAATCCTTATGAAAGTTCTGTGATATCACTTTCAAAGGAATTTTCTTCAAAGTATGAGACAGCTTCGCTTTCAATACTAGCTGTTCTCCAACCTGTTCTCGGATCAATCTCATTAATTATTTATCTCTTAGGGACATGCGGCTGGAAAAAACTTGAATTCGTGATTAACTTCATATACTAAGTGGCTATGAAACCACCTTAGCAACTCTACATTCCCACGATAAATAAACGGACGGCTGGCTAACGCATGAACATCCCACTGAGGCATGGAGAGAATGTTAGTGAATATTTCAAAATACTGCGTTCTATTCTCCCACTTGACAATATCGACTTTTAACTCGGGCTCGTACATCCGGTATATAATGCCACCCTTAACCGTTTTTACACTTATAAACTTCTTCATCTGGCTCTTTGAAAGCTTAACCTGAGACTGGAGATAATATTGTTGTTGAGCTCGTCTCACAATTTTCAGCCACTTGTTAAGCCTTTTCGCGTTGTAATAAAACAAATCATTAGAAGATCCTCTTGGCTCGGGCTTGGGCACATACGACTTTTTATCCTTCCCCAACTTCTCTTTTACAATCCTTTCCTCGGCCCATTCAATGTGTTCAGTAGTGAAAAATCCCCTCATCGGTGTTGTTCTTTGTATATAGATCGGGGCATTCCTCAACCATTACATCTTCCATCCCAACATCATCATAGTAAGTATTTTAGGTTGTAAGGCTATTACTATAATCGATCCACTGAAAGCAAAAAAAAAATCTTAGTCCAGGTGCTGGTAAGCTTGGTAAGATTTTGGAATTACCAAAAGAGAAGATTCTAGAAGAGATCAATCCTAGAAGATTAGTTGATCTTTTAGGAAATTACGAGGATAACGAAAGGCATATGCTATTTGGTCAATGTAATGAAGGATATCCTTACTCATCATTGGTCAACCGTCAATTAAACTGGGGCACTAAGCTAGTTATTATGAAGTAAGCTCGTCTTCAGGTGTTGATAATATGGTCATGGACCGTATGGTGCACCTAGCCTTGTGTATAAACCTACAAAGAGGCTTGCGTTTGGGTCTTTTGATCCTGTTCCACAACCATCTTTGATCCCGTGCCAAACTATGTTATAAGACACCACATAAGGTAAACTAAATATTTACATTTTTTGTATTCATTTATTTCTTTTTCCTTGTCATTCATATATTGCTCAAGATATGTTTTTGTGTCTGTTCGCATGATTTCAGGGTCCCCAACACGCCATTGCTCATAACGATTGATGTAATCATGCTCCATCCTTCATCATCAACAATTAACACTTTAGCATTTTGGGTTTAAGTACCAATTCCGTTATTCACAAGTAGGCTCAAGTATAATATAGTTATTTTGTATCAAATCCTAGTGATATTATGTGTAGGGTGTGGTGTGTGTATTGCGATGTAAAATAAAAATTGCTCTAGCGGTAGGTAAGTAGGGATGGTAATATGTCGGGTTTAGGTTATGTTGGGGTATCAGAAGCTATAACTTTGATTATAAAGCTGATTATATTTGGACCAATGTGCTAGTTTTATAATAACTCATGTGTCGCAACATGTTCAGTACATGCATTAATGCTAGAACAATTCATAATACACGTAATTATTAAATACTCGTGTTTATCGCTTATCAGTTCATATTAATTCTCATGCAAGTCCCCAAGTCTAAAAGTACTCATGTGTAGCCATATGAGTCCACTCAAAACACGACCGAGCATCTTTGAATAGCTAGAAGGTTTTTATTATGCAGTATTAAGAATGTGACTTAACTTGGCTTAACCGCCCATCATTTGACCTAAGGGGTCGTCATTGGGCCTAGTTAACCATCATTGTGCATAAGTGATTGTCACTAAACGTTATTGACCACCATCAAACCTAACGTACCGTCATTAGGCCTAACTAACCATCATTAGGCCCAATTGACTATTGTTGGGCCTAATTGAACATCATTAGGTCTGACAAACCATCATTGGGCCTACTTGACCCTCATTGGGTATAATTTACTGACATTTGGGCTTAACTGAACATCATTGGGCCCGATTGACCATCATTGGGCCTAATTGACCGTCATTGAGCCTAGTTGATCGTCGTTAGGCCTTATTTATCATCACTAGGCCTAGTTAACCGCCATTAGGCCTAAGTGACAATATAGCCATAGGCAACACTTATTCGTTTTTTGTTTTATTTCATCAATAGTATTTTTATTTATCAATTATCAAAGATGGGAGCAACATTTTATTATTATTATAAACACTTTATTCTTTCTTGTAAACAACATTTGATCTTGTAGGTTAGTTGCTTGGTTTTGGCTCGTCATTTCTTTTTAGGTTATCATGACCATTTTGGTTATTGTTTAATCATTTCATAGACTAAACTAATAAGAAAGTTAAAAAAAATTAGGTTTCAACTCTTTTTGACTTGGTATGTTTCTATGGCTTGTACCAGTACCAAGTTATAGAGTAAGTAGCAAAAGTAGGATAAGTAGCTAAAACTACAACCTATGTCACATATTAGTGATTAATTCGCAATAAGTTTGCATTTTGGATCGAATGAGCTAGTTGAGAAAAATCATAGTGGCTGAAACCGCAATTTACTGTTAGTAAAATTATGGGATCGGGGATGGGGATAAGATGTGAATGTTCTTACATGAGTTTTAATGACTTAGGTTTTTCTATTTAAATTTCATTATAACATATTCAAAACGTGTCAAGTATAAGGGTGTTCAGTATTCGAATCGAACTTAAGGAACTCAAAATTCTATTTGACTCGCATTCAGTTTTTGAACGTTCGAATTTGATTTTCAATCATTTGAATTCAATTTAGTAATTAAATTTGAATCGAATACGAATTTATAACTTTAAATTCAAATTATATATTTTATTTTTGTTATAAATATACATATTTATAAGAATATAAAATACAGAGTCTCATAAGTTCTAATGGCTAAAAATTGTAACTTCTATCATTTTGGTTATTAATTTATGTGATTGGACATTACCACTTTGAATATTTAAGATGTTCCAACTTTAAATAATTTATTTGTTTTCTAGACTTATGTATTATGTTGTTAAAATGCTCAAATTTACGATGGTTTTGAAATTGAAATTAAAATAAATTATTTTACTTGAACTTAAATCTAATCCATTCAAATTTCATTCTCGAATGGAATTTTGAATTCGAACAAAATGAAATCGAAATTTACAATATGTTTCGAATTCGAATTTCATCTTTAAAATTCGACTAAACCAAATATTCGAAATTCTATTCGTTAAATACCATTATTTCTGATTGAGGATATAAAATTATTTTATTTTAAAAAATAATAAAAATTGAGTAGCATTAAAATTAATAATTTTTGAAATAAGAAAAGAATAATAACATCTAGATGCATCATGATCATCTAATCATCTATCAACAAATGTAATTGTGAAAGAAAAGAAAAGAAAATGGGTATGGAAGAAGAAGCTTGGTTTCTTCAACATTGATGAATGAACCTTTAATAAATAATAATAATAATAATAATAATAATAATAATAATAATAATAATAATTCAACAAAGAAAAGAAAGATGTTGATGCTTCAGTCGGATCTCCGATCCGCCATTCAAATAGCAGCAACCTACTGCTATTTCAAACCCAATCGCCACTACGAACCACCGCCTCTTTCCATCCGTACGCCGTCACGCCTCAGACCGATTCACGCAGTCTCCGATAAGCCTCCGATCTGTACGGCCGATGAGCTTCATTACGTTTCCATCCATAATTCCGACTGGCGCCTCGCTCTCTGGCGTTACAAGCCGCCTCCGCAGGTCGGTCTGAATAATGTTTGTGATTGGCTATACAACTCATGACAACAAATTCTTGTGATTTATTAATTGTCTGCACATGATTTATGATTATGGAATTATTTTAGACATCTTAACATGGCATGTCAGGACTGATATGTTACAAAATGGCTGTTTTTGGAGATAAAATCATAGCGGAGATGTTGAGAGATAATGAAAATATAGGTGTTACAGATAGTTGGGATTAGTGTATATTGATCCTTTTATGCCAACACTGTCTAAAACCATGTGATATTGAATCTACTAAGAAAGATGTCAAAACTGATAACAACGTGGAAAAAAAATCAGTTAGTTTAGAGATCAATTCAATTGTACTTTGTTTATGCATTATGTAGGCACCTTCAAGGAATCATCCATTATTGCTTATAAGCGGAGTTGGAACAAATGCAATTGGATATGATCTTGCTCCTGGGGTGAGTTATCTTCTTGTTCTCCATCCTACTTTCACAGTTTACATTACTAATGATCAGTGCTGTGTCTTTTTAAGCTTTAATCATCATGGTGTCATACTGATGATCTTATTTATCTTTTTAGTTCTATGGGTAATTATTAATAGTCTTTTATTTTCTATATAAGTAATATTAGTAGATAAGTTTAAGTTTTATCTTAGGTAAGGATTATTGCGATTACTGCTAGTATGTTGATTAAGTTAGGGTTTTCTGAGATCCTGTAACATTGTTAGGCATTGACTCATATTTCAGTGAACTCACACAAGACTTGGTATTCAGTTTCACCATATTGGTTATATTTTCGCATTTAGACTTGTGTAGTGATTTTAACCAATTTTGTAGTTAAAATGCCTCATAGGTGCCATGTAGGCAAAAATTGAATTCACTAAGACTAGACGTAGTGGTGCAATAATGGGCTGCCAAATCATTGCTAGAGCATTTGTCTGCCATGCTCTTGGCGGGGTGGCTTACAAAAGGAAAATTATAGTTTTGAATTCCAAAGAAATCATGGCCAAAACAATCCCTTGGGTATTTTTTTTTTCCAAATACAAAGAAATGAACAAATTGAATTCCAAAATCTTCTATCCGTTAGACTTGTTTTCGGAAATTCAAAATTTACTTTTTTTTTTATAATTTTCACATAATATAAACCAATTATTTTAACCATTTTCACCACACCAAAAATCTTAACTCCATACTCTTTACATCTCTTGCAATCATGAACCCAACAACCAAACCATCCATGCGATGAACGTTTTCGACCCAAGCAACCCGCTTTACGTAAACATACATGTCGTGAATGATCCCAACAACCCTTACTACTTCAACGCAAGCACGAACGAAATCTTAGACCAACTTTCATCCCTAGCCCCACAACTGAGACCTATACCCGTAACCCCAGACCCGACTTTTTTTTTACTACAAAGAATCTCGAGATTATATCTCACGTGGAAAGCTTGGATTCTAAAATCGACCGTGTACTTGAGTTTAGAAACGAACAACAATTTGATATTGCTTTTTCTTTTCTCGATAAAGACTTATCTTATCTCATTTACCACTCGAAGATTCTGCTACATTCGAGCAAAGGAAGAACGAAATCCGTGCCAAATATCATGCCCACAAGTAGTTTTTTTAGTAGTATCTTTCCTCTTTTTTTTATTGTAATTAGTTAAAACCACTACACTTGAGCTGAAAGGGGCTATAGGGAATTCAGTTTTTCCTACATGGCACCTAGGTGGCCATGAGTAATGGTTAATGCTTTAAGGGGCATTTTCCGCCACATCGTCATCAATTTTTTTAGTCAAAACCATGTGTAATGAATAATGCCCTTTCAATCATTACACTTCAAGACACATATGGGCTTTATTGTAAAAATGCACATGCCCTTATAACGCCCCATAATGCCCCTGGGGATGGTGTAGGGGCTTTATCCACCCATATAATGCCCATTACACATAGACTTAGGTAAAACCACTACACATAGTCTAAAGCCCCTTTTAAATGAAGTGTAGTGGTTTTAACTATTTGCAATTATTACTCAAATCATTTTTTATTTACTTGTATTTTATTATTTAAATAATGAAACCACATAATAAAATACTAGAAAATTTTTGTAAAGTTAAAGTTGCAAGTACATAGGAATAAAAAGGGTACTTGAAAATAAGAAGAAAAAACAAATGATACTTGAAATAAAAAAACAAAAACAAAAAATGCAGGAACTGGAAATAAAAAAGAGAGGAAAGATACTATTAAAAAAACTACTTGTGGGCATGATATTTGGCATGGATTTCGTTATTCTCTTGCTCGAATATAGCACGATCTTCGGGTGGTAAATGAGATAAGTCTTTATCAAGAAAAGCAAATTTGATATTGATTTGTTGTTCATTTCTAAACTCGAGTAAACGTTCAATCTTAGAATCCTAGCTTTCTAGATGAGATAATATCTAGGGATTCATTGTAGTTGAAGTCTTGTCTTGGTTGTAGGAATATGGATATAGGTCTCAGTTCTGGTGCTAGGGGTAGAGGTCGGTACATGATTACGTTTGTGCTTGTGTTGTAGTACGGATTGTTGGGATCATTTGCCGCACGCATGTTTACGTAAAGCGGGTTGTTCGGGTCGAAAGCTGAGTTTGTGTTGATTATTTCTTAAAAATACATCTGATTGATTATGGTAAGTTAGTTAGGGAGGTGATTTGTACACAAGAACTACATGCTATAGCATAACAATCATTCACAAAGGACTGGCGTCTACATATCACCTCCCAAATCCCATTCAATGTATGGTGTTAGAGATATTGTACACATGTTAATAATTCTGATAGCCTAACATAGGGATTCTCGTTTAATAGCTATTCTAGTATAGTTGTTTTGTTGTATAAATTCCTGATGGAAAAGACGAGAAATATAAAAAAGGAAGGATATCGATGCATCCTTAACAAGCTTTTAGTTTCTATTCAATATGACATGTTATTAGACATTTATTTTAATTTTGCAGTCTTCATTTGCACGCCACATGTCAAGCCATGGATTTGATACATGGATACTTGAGTTTCGAGGAGCTGGATTAAGTGCTGAGGTGGCATCCAAAGAAGTCAAACAGCCAGTCAACCTTCCTTCTGAACTGATGGACACAATTTCCATAAATCCACAAACTGTAACTTCTGAATCTCCTGCTCAAAGTAAAGTTTCATCTGCTGAAGAAAAGAAAGAGACGGCTGAACTTGAATCTGATCAATCACAGTTATTGACAACATTTACAGAAACTTTTAAGCGTTTTTCTGAGCGATTATCAAACCTGATCAAGGAAGGTCATAAGTTATAGTTTGTAATTATGTTGCAATGGAAGTGTTATAATTATGTTGAAACTCACAACATGTTTGTGTATAACTTTCAGGTTCACCAGAAGCCTTACAGAATTCAACTTTAGCTACACAAATAAGAGATTTAAGTCAAAGGCTTGTGGATATCATGGAAGAAAGTCAAAGATCAGTGTCTCCACCGTTTACTGATCTGCTAGATCGGTTTTCTTCTACGGTTGAAAATCTCCAAACTCAAGTTGACCTACTTGGTAAATACAACTGGGACTTTGACCACTATCTGGAAGAGGACGTGCCTGCTGCGGTATTGTCACAACTCAATTATATTAATTTTTTTTAATCAGTTATATTTCTTCTTAATAACTAGTGCGTTATTCTGTAAAACAGATGGAATACATACGAAGACAATGCAACCCGAAAGATGACAAGTTGCTTGCAATTGGTCATTCAATGGGTGGTATTTTACTATACTCCATGCTTTCCCGGAACGGTATGATATGAAAAAAATTGTTATTTATCAGACGTGTTAATCGAGAACCGTATACACACCCCGTGTGTTGCTATAGCTTGGTTTTAAATAGAGTTTATTTTAAAACGTAGGTAGAAATAATCGTGTCGCAATGGTATTTTCGGAATTTGAAAAAACATTATGGTGTTGTGGAAAGAAGATTAAATATATTATATTTGACCCGGTCACCCAGGTCAGTTTTGTTTAAAAGTTAATTTTGAAACGTATATAAAAATAAGCATGTCATAATGCTGCAAATGAAATTTTGTAAAACAATATCTTTTAAAATGTAAGGGAAAAACAAAATGTGCAAAGGTAATTATAATTTGAAATTAACAGCAGCTTTTAAGGGTTGTACTTGGGTCAGTGTTGACAAAAGTTATACGGAAACGTAGATAAAAATAAGCATGTTAAAATGGTGTATTCGGAATCTTATAAAACATTATATTTAAAAGGTTAAAAGAGAAAAACAAAACATGTTCAAAATATTTGTGTACTGAAATTTGGTTATTTTTATTTTTACAAGCTTATGAGCAAAGAGAATCCCGGTTGGCTGCAATCGTTACTTTGGGAGCTTCACTTGATTACACTACTTCAAAATCATCATTGAAATTGCTAACACCTCTGGTAAATGCAGTAGATTTAATGCACACAAATATTCATAAAGCCCTTATAACTTTTTAAATGTTTTGATACAAAGCCTCAAAACTTTTAGAAGTTGTGTTTGTTGTGACTTTCAGGCAGATCCGGCCCAGGCATTGAATGTGCCAGCTGTCCCGTTAGGTGCATTGCTGGCAGCAGCTTACCCTCTTGCTTCTCGTCCTCCTTACGTTATGTCGTGGTTAAATCGTCTCATTACTGCACAGGAAATGATGCATCCTGAACTCATGGAGAAGTTTGTCATGAACAACTTCTGTGAGTTCCTTAAATATCTTTGAATCTGTTTACTTGACCGGTTAAATATTAAACACAATCCATTTTTATTGTTTAACCCATGAGCAGGTACGGTGCCTGCAGAGCTGCTTTTGCAGTTAGCAACTGCCTTTCAAGAAGGCGGATTACGTGACAGAAGTGGAACTTTCTTTTACAAAAATTATATCAACAAAATTGATGTTCCAGTCTTAGCCATTGCTGGTGACCTTGATCTCATTAGTCCACCTGAAGCTGTATATGGTACATCATATTACTTTTTATTACCAATAAACTTATTAACTTTTATTTTCTGTTTTCAGTTTTTGTTAACTTGAGTCAATTGGACTGATGAAACAGAAACAATCAAATTAGTTCCTAAGCATCTAGCTGTGTACAAAGTTTTCGGTGAGCCAGATGGGCCACACTATGCTCACTATGATCTTGTCGGAGGTCGTTTGGTATGTCATTCGTATCTGTTCCTTCTCGTAGCACTTGTTAAATATGCCAATTCGGACCTGTTTACTTCTAGTTGGGTCGATCCAAGTTATACGTTATGGAATAATAATTTTTTGTTGAAAATATGCGGGCCACATGGGTTAAAGGGCTTAAACGAGTCAAAATTAGCTTCGGTAAACTCCATATTGTAATGATTTCTAAACATGGTCAACACATGTTTTTTAGCTATATTTTTTCAACATTTTATCCGTTATAAAATACAACTTGAATTAACTTTATTTATATGTGGCACTCATGGCTCGAGCCGAGGGTCTCACCGGAAGCAGCCTGTCTATCCCTATGGGGTAGAGGTAAGGCTGTCTACATCTTACCCTCCTCAGACCCTACTATAGCTTTGCTATTGGTGGGATATACCGAGTACGATGATGATGATGATGATGACTCATGGCTCGTTCAAATAATGGGTTAATTTGGGCGAAACTTAATTATATATGGGTTCATTTGGGTCACCTTAAATTAGTCAACGGGTCAAATGGGTCACCTTAAATTAGTCAGCGGGTTAAATTGGGTTACCCTAAGTTAGTCAACAGGTCAAATTAGGTTACCTTAAATTACTCATCGTGTCAAGACACACCAACTTTTATAAAATGCAACTTCAAAAAAGTTCCAAATGAGTACATTTTTTTTCTGTATGACTCCTTTTAACCTGATTTCATTTTGGCCAGCCCCGTTTTGACCCAAACCAAATTGATACTTTTTTTCTAAATGGGCCCGTATTGACCCAAATTTATTCTAGTTAGAACCCGTTCTAACTCGTAACATGAACACCCCTGACCAGCCCAGTTTACCAGGCCTAACTTCCTTGCTTCACATTAATTAACAGTGGCCTAAATCATATCTTTCTTTCCTTCTCAGAACATTAGTTATAAATTTGGACCCGACCCGTGATGTCATTAACTACCTTAAAATTGCAGGCACCAGAACAGTTGTATCCATATGTAATCGAGTTTCTTATAGCTCACGACTCAAGCTAATTTCACTATATACTCCATATTATATACAAAGATAATTTGCATAGATCTACATTCTTTGGAGGAGTAACCTCAGTAAACACACGGGTAATGAATGGCATCCATTGAAATGATGCACATTGAAGGATATACTACTGTATCAGCTTCTAGCGTATCTATACAGCGAAAGGTGGATCTAGAATGGGTTTGGTGGATCTACATGCATGCCCAACTCTCAGTAGAGTAAAAATGAAAAGTACAAAATATTATTATTGGTATTTGAATTATGTATTTATTGTAGTCATGCATGCCATGATTATAGTCACTGTATTCATTGAACAACTTTTGTGATGTATATGGAAACTTCATAGCCATTTACACATGTTTTCAGATCCGGGCCGGCTACATAACCCGGACGGTTATATGTTGGACCATTGGTAATAATTTTATAGTAGATCTATTTGCTTTGGATTTAGAATCTGACAAGTGGCAAAAAAAACAATGAACATCAAGATCAGTACACATATAAGACTTGGTTGATCGGCATGAATGTTATTGCACATGCTTTCAAAGCACGACTGGTGGCAAAATGTTCAATCAAACTCAAGGTACTGATTAAACAAAAAATGTATCGCAAATGTCTATGCTTAAATCGATTACACTTATCGTCGTAGCCATATATTATGTCTATGTAGTGATTTTAGTGTAATTAGAGATTAACTTGTTGATCAAGTTAATAGTAATATGAATCTAAATAAATGGGTGCACACTTATTTAATACTAGCATAAGTGTCCACGTGTTGCTGCGGGTTCACGCAAGTTATCCCTTCGTATTGGTTTGTAGTCTTTGGTCTAGTGTGTAACGGGTTATAATTGCGAGCGCACTGCCGCATGTGCAAATGGTTTGTTGGATTTTTTGTGCGGGGGTGCCCACTAAAATATCGTATGCATATATATATTGGATGCATCGTGTTTTGTGAAATATTTGTTAATAAAATAGGTTTACGGGTTTTGTGATTTTTAACAAACACGCAAACAAATTATAAATACTGATTAAAACATAAAAAATGTCAAAACCCAACTTCATCATTTCTCACCCAGAAGGCCACCAATACAGTTTTTCATCAATGATGCGGTCTTATGGAACTCTAGTATGCCAATCATTCCATTTTCTATTTTTCTAATAATAAATAACATGCCAATCTTCAAAAATGGAAATTATGTGTCTAAATGAAACTCTCGTTATTTCCTAACTTTGTGATTTTATACACAATATGTGTCACATGACCAAGATTTACAACCCGGGGTGCATTTCTCCCAACAGCAGCCAATGTTGTCTACATGAGTAAACAAAATCTTTAAATGAAAACTCAAACTTGTTTCCATATAATAAATCATATATATTGCATTAGTAGGAAAATTACTTTCACAAAAGTTACTTGATCATCTTCGTTAGTAAGAGCATGATATTTGTGTGTTTGTATAATCTTTTTCAAGACACCGCATTCTAGTAGCAAGTGATTGATGATAATAAGCACTCACCTAAACATTCAAAACAAACAATAAGATGTGTTAACTATATGCCCGAAAAATAATTTTTCCTGACAAAATGATATAAAATCACATTTGTATACCTTAGATGGATCACTGTGTATTTCCTTTGAGATGTTATCCCATATGACGGATATCATATTTAACATCTATGCCGATCGACCTGAATTTTTATCCCAAATTTATGTATAGATTGGAGGAATGGGTTTGATCTAAAAATTCTGATCACCAAAATCTTGTCATATAAAATTTTTAAGACTTCAAACTATAACGGGTCAAAATGGTAGCATATTTGAGGGTGAGAAAACGGGAAATGACGTGACAAGTATAAGTATAACGATTCCGCTTACATGAATAATAAATAATGTGAAAATTATTAGTATAATTGATTGACTCATTATTTAAAATAATTGATCACGAATTATGAGTATAATAAGTAAAATTCGTTCTTTTAGCTCTGTTATATTCGTTCATTCGTGTTTGTTCGTTTACGTTCATGAAACATTCATTTATACTATAATGAAAGAACATAAACAAGCACGGACAAAAAAACATAGTTGTTTAATCGTTCGTGCTCGACCATTTGTTATGTTGAAATTAAAAAAATGAATCACTAACATGTTCCGTTTGTGTATGTTGAATTTGTTTATACGATCCTACTTATGGGTTTTTCATTATAAGCTATGCATTCTCGATTTTACACATTTGGACCGTTACAAATACAAAAAACTCAAACAAACTCGTTTTAATTGCCATCTCGTATGGTCACCAAAGAATGTTACCTCATAGGCTTTAATGTCCTTCAATTTTTGTTCGGCTCATGGTTCAATGTGAAAACATGATAAAACTATATGAGAATCTTATTGTTTAGTTTTAAGCTTTCTATTAACACAAAGTTATTAAATTAAAATTTTAGCTGTGTTAAGCTTGGATGATAACTAATTGCAAACTTCCGTCATAATACATGGGAGACTCCGCTAAATTCAACTTCAATCATTGCAAACATTTTACAACTTATAATAATCATAATTACTTAAACCTCACTAATAATCAGTTAAACCCTTAACTAAATGGTAAATCTTTGGGCTTCCACTAAATTCAATAGCCAAAGGACGTACGAGTAATTTCGTAAATAAATGAAGTTTCATCAAGCTACACCAAACACTTTAAGAACGGATCTAAGTGTTGGCAAGTTACTTTCCCTACCCAATTATAAATGTCTTTTTTTTTGTCCTCATGTAATTTACCATCATTGCCCATAACCGTGCTTAATAATATAACACGCTCGCGACGGGTGTAAAAAACTAAAAATACAATGTTTTTAAAAATACCAAAAACACATTTGATAATTTCAAAATACTGCGTAAACTACAAATAAAAACCGTTTTTTATATAAGCACCAAAGACGTGACAAGTTTCGTATAATGAATAACTATAGTCACCTTAACACACCAACATTGTACATAGGACTACAATGACACTTATTATAATTTTGACATTAAATTTTACATCATAGAGCATATTAAAAGCATACTAAAAAATAATTACAAGGCGAATATAATTATCAGTAGTAGACATAGCCAAACCCGAGTTTTACGAGTTGCTTGTATCTACATCAAACCCTTTGCGAAACCTCGAGTATGGTCTTCATAACTGAACCCAACACTGCCTGCATCATTGTCATAAATTTGATCTCTTTAATAAGTAAGATCTTTGTTCTTAAGATATATGGGTTTCACTCGTTTAACCGGATGATCTTCAAAATCATCAACTCAAAGCAAGTGTGAAGCGGGGTGTAGTTTAAAAGTGATCGATTAGTTCACTAACGCGACCTGCGCGCGTTGCACAACATGGGCCTATCGGGAGGCCTGTTATCACCATAAGGGTGTGCCTGGGAACAATCAATAATCATCATATATTCATTCATACTACCCAATTAATTGCGTTTGAATATAGACATATCATAAATGTTACCATGAACACTTGTTAACAGATTAGCATACTGTTGGAAGTAGTGGGCATTTATCGCGGAAGCATAATGACTTGGAAAATGTTCTTGGAAAAATACAAAAGAGAACCAAACTTTAAACTTCAAATTTTCATTGCACACATACACATGCATTTTACCGCCCATAAAAAATCTGCTTCTGGCCTGTTTCCACCTCACACTAATCCGAGCAATTTTTCAATTTTATTTACCATTTGTTGGTTCAACACTCCTACCAATTATGTTAGGCAAAACATTAATATAACCATACTAAATTGTAATGGACTAATAAATTTTAAAATGAATATACCAACGTACTGACAAAACAAAGTAAACTAATCAACATAATGAATGTAAACGAAAGAATATAAATGAACGTTTAAAAACATAAATAAATGAACATGGCATGTGTTCATTTGTGTTTATTAAACTAAATGAACGATACGTTTTTTTTGTCATGTTTGTTTGCTTACTAAATAAACGAACTTCTCGCTGAATGATTAACTAAAAGTTCGGATTGTTTACAGGCCCACCAGTCAGTATGACAAACTGTTTCGGCCCGTTAACCAACCCATTTGGCCCGTCTATTTGGTATCGTATGAAAAACTATATGGAAAACATTTCAATCAAAGTCAATGCATTTAAAGTAATGCAGAAATAAAAAGGGCAAAATGGTAATTTAGATTGAGATTAATAAAAAAAGAGGTCATGTGAAGACATACCAACATTGCGGCTTTGATGAGCCTGATGTCTCCTGTGTTTGTAGCTCGTTTTTATCTTGTTCAAAAGTTTTCAAATATAATTAATGTTACTCTTGTTTTCAGTCATTACATACAAAAACGACAAAAAAAAAGGATCATTTTGTTTGATTTTAGCTTCAATATGCATCTCAATATCATTTTCTTAGTTTTATTTGTTTAAGCTACAAAAGGAGCAAAAGTTGTTGACATTTGTCAAAACTTTTGTTCACCGGTATAAACAACAATATCCTTAAATAAAACATAAGTAAATAGATTTAGTACATAAATTACCAAATGTTGATGTAGCATAAGCCTACATGTACAAGTTCCATTGCAGATGAAACTAACTCCATTCAAATAACAAATTTTTTAAAAAATCCAAAATCTTGATAAATTTATGATAAAACAAAGTGTACTATATTAAAATATGGATACACAAACTTCCCATGGATACAGTCTTCAAAAAATAATTGTTTATTACAAGTCAAACATTTGATAAGAATAGATTGGAGATGCATTGAAACTCGGATAGATTGGAGATGCATTGAAGATGAAATCACTATCCACTCACCCGTCAATCAAATTTGTCATAATTTTATTATAATAATAACAATATGTATTCAAGGTTGGTTACAAAAAATTTTTGAATTGTAATTTTAAATAATGTGAAGCTTCATTAAGTTATACCCAAAGCTTTAAGAACGAATTATCTGAACCACTCAATGGCTTCATCATTTTTTGCACCTCCTTTAAATTAATGTATGAGTTAATAGGATGGAACTTATTGCTTGAGTGTGTCTAACTATTGAAATGTCTTTAATTAATAGACGTATAAAGATGTGAAGTTAGTGGGTTTTTATTATTTAGTGTTGTTAAACTTTTACCATATACACCTTTGCATTAATTAAATAAACCTTTTGCATCATAAAAGGATTGAAGAGTAATTTAAGAAATAATGACGTTTCATGAACTTGTACCAAACGCTTTAAAAACAAAATGAGGTATTGACAAATTACTTTTTCTATCCAATTATGAAATTACCATCTTGTCCTCATCATGCAATTGTGAAATTACGATGGTCGTCCTTCACTTCTCCTTAATAATATGACTTGGCTGATTAGAAGTCTATTTTATAAACCCAAGACATAATAGTCCACTTCTCACAAGAAATTAAAGTCAACAACATCTGTATTCCCAAAGGAAACGACACTAAAGAAATAAAACCAAAAACCATTTATGGCTTGCTTACGTGGTCCATTAAGCTAACTAAAGCATTTCATACATATTGTATTTATTGGGCAAGCCGCTAGTTGATGTAAACCAAGACAGTGAATTTTACAAATTTCCAACACTACCAAAAGTGTGCTTAGTTTAGTCCAAGCTTTCACAATATTCAGACATTATATAGCATCTTCTTCCTTATCCCAAATCGCGTCAACATTTACTTATTACATCCTTCGAACCTAGAGAAATAGTGTATACAGAGCATGATAAGTAGAGAAAAGGGAGGTTGTTATTCATTGGTACGTATACAAGAACAAATAAGCCACTATATATAGGCTAACAAAGTTAATAGAAACATAATTAAACATGGGAGTTAATAATGTGAATAGTTACCATAATAATAATAATAACATATTTAAACCATAAACTTTTGTTTTCTAAAGGATTGAAGAGTAATGTCACAAAAAGTGAAGCTTCATAATGTTTTATTAAAAGCTTTAAGAATTGATGAATACATTGACAAATTTCTTTTTTTGCCCTATTATGAAATGTCGATTTTGTCCTTCTGGTGTATGGATGATGGAACATGGTGTTCCAAACTCGTTTACAAAGCTATTCACCATAAACACACCAGATTTATCAATAACAACGGTTCTTGGATTTAGGAGGAATAATGAACCTATATTTTCAATGACAACCAACACACATGATGTCTCGATGTTCATGAATTCCACTCCGAAGACCAAAGTTATGCTAGGATTTTTGGGAATGCATATTTAGTGCCTGCATGTTCATACATGGAAACACTACTTTTGCAAGATCAGTGAGATGGAAATTTAAGGCATGGATCCAATTAGAACAACCAACTCTTGTAGCATGCGAGCTTAGATTGGAGTTGAAATGAAGTTGTAGCGTATGTCAGTTAAGGTAAGTGAAAAGTTACATGTAGAATGATTTGTTATATATTATGTTGTTCAAAGTCTCATAGTTTGGATGTTGGTTTGCTTTCTTATTTTGAAGATAAATACATAATATTTCAGGTTTGTCATCTTTTATCGCATTATATATCGTATGTGCTTTGTTTCGTTAATCATTAGATTGCCAATTTTAAAGCTTATGTATTGCATGAAATGTATTTG
The DNA here is from genome assembly GCF_021521415.1 of Bidens hawaiensis. Lineage (NCBI taxonomy): Eukaryota > Viridiplantae > Streptophyta > Magnoliopsida > Asterales > Asteraceae > Bidens > Bidens hawaiensis. Next base: position 103,005 of record NW_027496468.1, on the reverse strand, counting down.
GAAGTTCTAGACGATTTGATTATCAATTTCGGTAGTGATCCTTTACCATTTTATGTGGTGTTGTTATGAGCACTGAAATTCGCTTTCAAAAAATGGAGACAGATATCCTCGCCTATACACATGCCGCCTCCTTATTTCTAAGTTTTTTAGGTAAACATCGTTTTTTGTTCATACTTAAACAAGATGCGCTACGCATTATACGACATTATATATCATCTTCTTCCTTATCCCAAATCGCGTCAACATTTACTTATTACATCTTTCGAACCTAGAAAAATAATGTATAGAGAGCATGATAAGTAGAGAAAAGAGAGGTTGTTATTCATTGGTATGTATACAAGCACAAGAAGCCACTATATATAGGCTAACAAAGTTAATAGAAATATAATGAAACATGGGAGTTAAGAATGTGGATAGTCACCATAATAATAATAACATATTTAAACCATAACCTTTTGTTTTCTAAAGGATTGAAGAGTAATGTCACAAAAAGTGAAGCTTCATAATGTTGTACTAAAAGCTGTAAGAATTGATGGATACATTGACAAATTACTTTTCTTGCCCTATTATGACATGTCGGTTTTATCCTTCGCATGCAATTATGAAAAGACGCTTGTGCCCATCACTCTTCCTTTATATATAATATAGATATAGATTATTATAAATTTATAATTCTATTGGTACTTAGGTTGTTCTCTATTTTGGGGGGCATCAAAGCCCCTCCACAATGCCACGTCATCACCACGTAAGAAACGGGGCTTTGAAGCCCTTCTTCACATCGCCACGTAAGAAACATGGCTACTATATATATATATGTGTGTGTGTGTGTATGTGTGTGTGAGAGAGAGACTGTGTATGTGTGCGGGTGCGGGACCGGGGAGCATGTGTGTGTGCCCCCCCTTTCCACGCCCCACTGCAGTGTTCCGCGCCCTCGGCGCCCCAAAGATGCCTCTATACATGCCCAGAGCGAGGCCTCTACGTCATGGGGGTTCCAAGTGGGCAACGCCCCATTGGCGAGGTCCGAGGGGCAGCACCCCTTATAGCAGGGCCAAGAGGTGACAACATCTGGCGGGGTCTAAGGGTGGGGTCGAAATTTAGTTTAATTTCATAAAATTTCATATATGATATTTTGGTGTCTAAATGGAGCGTATGTGATGTATTTTGAATTTCAAAATACCTGATAACTGACAAAGGCAGTTACCAAGACCCCTAACCCTAATAAACAATTTCTTCATCATACGAGCATTTTTCAGGTCACAATTTCTCTCACAAAATCATATTCAAGTCTTTCTCTAATCAATCTGAGTTTTATCCAGTCAAAATATTTGAGAACTACAGATAATTTTGATCTGAACTGATTCGCGACTCTCAGACTATCCGAAGATTCCCGTATTCTAAAATAATTTCCCTAACAAAAACAATTTTTCCATTTTTTTTAGAACGACCAACTAAGTAACGCCGGGTATTCTGTACGCGGCCCCCATTAGCTAAAGGTAGCCCGAGCCGGCCACGAGTCCGGACGGACAGAGACCCTAGCGGTCCACCTGTTGAGGGATTCCCCGGATAAAACCCGACCCTCACGTCCGCCAAACTGCACGACAGCGTGGAGCCGATAAAGTCGGGTGAAATCAGGACTTGAACCCTGGCAAGCCAGGGTCATCCCTCATATCTTCGATATAAATTGGTGATAGTGAGGTTTGAACCCCATACCTCTCACTAGTAAAGTGATTGCTCCACCATTAAACCACATCCAACTAAAAAAAAAGTCCATGAACAGTATTAAGTGAGAAATGAGAATGCTTATATGATGCAACAATAAAGTTTGTACAACCTAAGTATCACAATAAAGTATGCAATAAAGTTTATTTTATTTTAAAGATAACATTCTAATCATGGTGGAATTATGGTGGACCTAATGGAGTCGTCCGCACCCCATGAATAAAAATCCTTTGTATATATTTATGTGATTTAATTCCGAGTGGCCCAAAAAAGAATTGGCACAACACCTCATGAAATATTGTTTTAATCTACGTGGAGAGAAGAATATAAAAATGGGTGAAGAACAAAGAACGAAGAGAATGTTCAGAGAAAAAGTGGTATCAATAGAAAGCAATTTCTATAAGGCGACAAGTAGTCGGTAGCTGGTTGAGAGGGTGCGGAGATGGAAGGAACTTTGGGTGTTGTGGTTCATTTAAAGTCACAATGTTGGTGGAGTGACTTTCAAAACCAATCTTGTTAAGTAATAAAACATTTGATTTTTGCATCATATGGGTTTGGTGATAGATCCATGTTAATGACAAAAATGTCAAATATAATCATTCGTATGACCTACTGTGTGCGTGGCTACCAAACATAGATTATCGAGAGAGAAAGTGACTGAGTGCTTTTATTGTAAAGGTGATCTCAATCTCGCTTGGACAAGAGTGGACAACATTAGTGACATGATAAAGTGACTGATCAAAACGAATATGATTGAGATAAGTTTTGTAAAAATATTCCTGATTATAAACCTGGTGCGTTATGTATCTAATATGTCATGGGATGCATGCATGCATGCATGCAACAGAATTGTAGAGGTAGAATTTGACTACAAGATTGACTTTTCATTGTTTTCCTTTAAATTGCCACCCAATAACTCATTCACCTGACCAAACCCACCATTTGCTGCCCAACAAAATATCACTCTCGGTCAAACACGACAAACCAACCACCTGAAACCAAATGAGGTCAACTGCTTCATTCATTGTGTATGTTTCATATTTTCAGTGTTTTTTTTTTAGTTTTAACAGTCATTTAGATCACTAACGAAATATGGACTCGCTCAATCATCTCCTATGTGACAGCTTAGTATTTTGCAATGTTTTCAAACCCGGCCCGGGCGTCGACCCGGACGCCTTACCGGGTCAAAGGTCGGACCGACCCGGGAGGGCGGACCGGTGTTTGACTCGGATGACGTCATAAATAATTTAAATATATATATATATATATATATATATATATATATATATATATATATATATATATATAATTCATATACATATAAAAATTAATAATAACAAATTTTAATGTTTATTTATGTTTAATAAATTGTTTGTTGAATATATATGATATATATTTTAACAATAAAGACATCAATAAAGCTTGGTTAGTTGGCTCATGGGTAATTATTAAAGCTTCTACCTAGGAAATGATCCAAATTTGAATCCCACCATGCACACTTCTATAATTCTGACATTACTTAAAATGCTACCTTCTTTTTTTGTTGACCACAACATTTTGTCATAAAACATTTTTTAGTGTTCGAATCATATGCAAATGAGTTTATTGTACGAAACATGCTAATTGAAGGAAAAAATAGAGGGAGTTGCATTTTCATAACTACTTTGAATAAAGTGCTTAAGCTACAACAAAATACAAGTAGAATGATAATAATTAGAGGTGTATAAATCGGGTTTTCCAAATACCCGGTTTTGGGTATGAAACCGGGTTTGGGTATGATCGGGTACTGGAAAATCAGGTATTGGCAATACCCGTGTTGGGTTCGGGTCCAGGTATTGCCTCTAAAAATCATACATTGTGTATCACGTTCAGGTCGGGTATAAAACCGGGTATTTGAATACCCTATTTCCGGGTATTGGAAAAACCCTATTTTCGGGTACTTTTCAAGTATAGATTGGGTTTTTTAAGGAATTGCATTTTTTAGAGTATTTTTCGGATATTTTTCAGGTATTTTTCGGGTAGTTTTGGGTATAGAAGAGTATTTGAAAAACCTGGTTTTGGGTTTTTGGAAAAACCCGGTTACCGGGTACAAATCGGGTCCGGTTCGGGTACGAGTTTTGATACTAAAATGCATACCCTATCCATACCCTACGAGTAGGGTTGGATACGGGTTTAGGTATTAAAATCCAGGTATAAAATACCGTTTCCAAATTTTTTTCGGGTCCGGTTCCAGATTCGGGATTTTTTGTGCACCTCTAATAATAATTGCGCTAATCTTAAAAGCTGTTTTGAAATCATTCACTATGACTATATTTTTGTTATAACATAATCACTCTATTTTGAGCATGTTTGGGAATGAGCAAATAATTTAAAGTGTGTTTGACAATCAAAAATCTTATTTATTTTAACTTTTTGAAATGGTTAAAAAACAGTTTTTTAAAAGCCTTAAATCATGGCCTTTCAAAATGACTTTTTGAAAAAAACCAATAAGCATTTTTCAAACTCAATCCCAAACATGCTCTTAAAATAGTTACGAAAATGCCACGGTGTTTTTTTCTCTTCACTTATTTGCACATGATCTCCCGGCTATAAGTTGATCCATGCTTCACGGCTTTGCTTTCAAACGTTGTTAAAAACAATATTTTCATTTGAAACACCAACATATTAATTAAGGTCATCAGCGATTGAAAAAACGAGGCGGCAAACCAAGTTAAAACAACAAAAAACACAAATCGAGACAGCGAAAGCAACAAACATTTGTTACAAGTGTCATTAAATCCAACAAATGCCCAGTAAAATCATCATGCTAAGCAAAGCACAAAAGGTAAATAAAAGAAAAACCCCAACAATTCTTTTCAATTTTGTTTTGTTTTGTTTTATTTAAGCACAGATGAGGAGATAGATTCACAGCAGCCTACTCACTGTTGAGAGTGAACAGCTGCTGCTTTGCAGATGGGGCATGTCTTCTTCTGCCTCAACCATTCCTTTATACAATACATGTGGTACAAATGCCCACACTCCAACTTACCAATCTCTTCCTCTCCTTCATGTTCCTCCTGTCACAGTTTCAAAACTTTATTAACTTATGTCTTGTTTTTTTTCTATAAAAGGATGAATCACAATTTGTCAAATTAAAATGTATTTTAAATTCTTAAATGTTTCTTTAAAGTTTTTTTTGAAAGACCAAATTTTATTAAAGACGAAAAAGAAACACAACTAACAAAGCTAAACTTGCACCATTTCTCCCAATACAGTGTAAAATTGTTGGTTTAATAAGGCAGTTAATAGCATAGTTTATGTAACAAATTAAGCATGTTACTTAGAAAATAATTTACCCAACCGACATCTACAACTAGTCAATCACTTGCTACAAATCACATTCTCATATTGCAATATCATCATTTTTGAAAGAAAAACACACACACACACACACATTTGACTGGTAGTCAAACTTGTTCATTCGTCCAGGGCCGGTTTAGTCTTTGGGGGTTTAACCAGATTTTTATTTCCTACTTTTTCTTTTCTCAAAATCGGTAGTTCGTATTAAAAATCTTAAAAAAAAAAGATGGTTAAAAAAATAATACATATGCTTCATATTCCAAAAGATCAACTAAAAATGTAAAACGGCCGGTTCCAAGTTGCAAACCATTATACCGCCAAAGCGCATAAATCTCACACCGGCCGAGTTGCTTTGGTTAGCAACATTAAACTTGTAATGAGTCCTGTTTGTGCATAGTGTTTATAAAAATAAAAACCTGGCAAATGGTGCACTTCCAGTGGTTCTCACAAGACGAGGAGGTGTTCATTGGTGGCTTTGCTTTCTTAACACAACGGCGTATCTCGTCTTCTCTTAAACCGGTACTCACGTACCCGATTTTGTCACCAAGCTCAAGCAGTTGCTATTTCCACAAAAAAAAAAAAAAAAAAAAAGTAAATATAAAAACTGAAAGGTGAGGATATATATATAATAATAATAATAATAATAATAATAATAATAATAATAATAAATGAACCTCATAAGACATATGATCGACATCAAGCCTCCAGTCTCTGTATCGATCATGATCTAATCTTCCTCCCATTAGTAGATTACCTTGGAGCATAACAATCTACACCAAACCACAAACTTATTATTATTAACCAACCTATAGTAAAGATTAAAGGCGCAATTCTAGGAAGCTGAAACGGTTTTTTATTTTCTTTTAACCTTTTTTTTCGATTTTTCTTATTTTTGTTGTTCTTTTATTTATCACTTAACCCATTTAAAAGATTTACCTTTAAATAACCCGATTATAACTTATTTGTTAAGTGTTCTTTTTATTTTTCCATTGCATAATACATTTTTATTTTTATTTATTTAGTGCTTTTTTCCTGAGGCCTTCGTTTTTTTTTTTGCGCCTAGGCCTCTGGAGCGGTTTATGCACGTAGCGTGTTTGATAACTATGGTTTTACATAGTAAATTGTGTTTTAACCTCGGCAAGCCCTTCGGGAGAACGGTGTCTAAGATGGCGATGATGTCGAGATCCGAATACGTCTAATCGATGGTGTGGGATTCCAGAGTCGGTATTGAAAAACGGAAGGTCTTCGGGATGCACCATTCTCCTTCCACCATATGAACCTCGCTAGATTAATAATTAAAAAATATCTTTAATTACAAATTTAAATGAAATAAAATACAAAACCCAAGTTGAAATAAGAAAGATCATTGACACGATGTGTTATGAGTATACTATACTATACTATGCAAACAAAAAAGTTTAATAATTATTGTAAATAAAAATACAAAAGGAGCAGTCATTATTCCTATAAGAGTATAAGGGATGTTTGGATATATGAGTATACTATGGTATCCATAAAAACTAATTCTTGTCGGGAATAACAAGTATAAGGAGCACCCTTTATTCCTTCCTATAGGGGTGATTAATAATAATTAACCAGCTTTATTCTTAATGAGGAATAACAAGAAAAAACCCAAACCAAATTTTAAGAAATTTATTCTTATGCGGAATAGCAAGAAAAAAAGAAAAGAAAAGAAAAAAAAAAAAACTCTTTTATCCTATTAACTCTGTAAGGAGTGTTTGGGCATTTCAAAGTGTTGATTATTAAAACTTTAATGAACAAAAACAGGAATTAGATAATCCAATGGTCCAAATTTTCAAATATTTTACACTTATTTGCAAGATCGAAATCATAATGTTTTCCTCAAATAACTCCTAACTAACTTCTCCAACTCCAATTATGACAACAATTAAATAATCAGAAATAATAATAATAATAATAATAATAATAATAATAATAATAATAATAATAGTCAAGTCTAATCTATCCAGCATCCAAACACCCATTTGTCAAGTTGCAAGCTTGATACAAATCCCAAATCTTTCAATCACACCAAAACATATACAAAATCCAACAAAAAAACATACATACATACCTCCCTTATATTATTAATCTTTTCAATATCAACTTTGCCTCTGCCAGCAGCAGCAGAAGGCCTCCTTGCGACCACACAATCCACCGAAGCAGCGTCTGTTGACAACCCAATTCCGGGCCCACACCACACCTCCGGCCCCACCAGAATATTATTGTCTTCACCAAAATTGTTTTTGATTTTCTTTTTCCTGGCTTTCTTCCCCTCCCAGTTCGCCGACGTCCGTATCATCGCCGGCACCGACACCTGCGCCGTCGCCGGTGCCGAGCACCCTAGCCCCCGGAATCTTGAAAACTTTTTCTTCTTGCTGGGTAATAATGGGTCAGGAATGAATGATGATTTTGGGATTGGATCTGTATGGTTTCTGGGTTTTCTGTATTTTTCTTCTTCTTGAGACATTTGTGGTGAATTGGATACTGTGTGTTAGTGAGAGAGAGAGAGAGAGAGAGAGAGAGAGAGAGAGAAAGGTTTTTTGGAATTTGGGAAGAACGAGTGAAGATTTGATTTAAAGATTGTAGAAAAAGAGGGGTTGTGGGGATTAGGGAATATGAGTGACAAGAGAATGGTTTGTGACTTCAAACATCTTAAAGTCTTAAATTTGTTTTTTTATATGTTGTTTGATAAATTAATTAGTTTTTGTGATTGTAATTAGAAGAGTGTCCGCGTGTGCGGGTGTTTGAATATAGACTCAGGTAATCATACAATAGAATGTGGGTGGGTTACATATTAATACATTTTATGTATTTGAACATTTTATAGGTTTATTAGTTGCATATTGAAGTTTTACCTTAATACTTTATTGACTTGTAAGTTTTAAAAAACACATCGATTTTGAAAGCTTTTTATATCGAAACGTCAAAAAAATGAGCTCGTCGCAACGGTATGTTTTTTTTTATTTTAAAGCATAATATATTAAAAATATAAATAAGTTAAAACATTAAATCGAATTGTCAAGTTGTGGGTTAAAGATGAGGGGGCAATCTTGTATAAATTTTTAAAATTATCATAAGTTAGTCAAAGTTAATGGGTAAAAATTATAAATATATTATGAAAAATTGAATAACACGTGATGTTTAAATGAGAGTCAAAGTTAATGGGTAAAAATTATAAATATATTATGAAAAATTAAATAACACGTGATGTTTAAATGGGAGGACTTGTTTTGTAATTTATAGGTTTATTTATAGTTGCACATTTGAGTTGTACGCTAATGCTTTATTGACTTGCACGTTTTAAAAATCACATCGGTTTTGAAAGTTTTTAATACCGAAACGTCGAAAAACTGAGCTCGTTGCAACGGTATGTTTGTCTTTTTTTTTAAGCATAATATATTAAAAATATAAGAAAAATAAAACATTAAATAGAATTGTCAAGTTGAGGGTTAAAGATGAGGGGACAATGTTGTATAAACTTTAAAATGTTCATAAGGCAGTCAAAGTTAAAGGGTAAAAATTGTAAATATATTAAGAAAAATTGAATAACACGTGATATTTAGTGTGTCAATTAACCTTTTACCCTTGTTATAGATTGTACATCATGCTTTAAGTGTTGTAAATTACTTAAAAATGGGTGTCTTAATTTGCCCTTGTTTGGTGTATTATATATATTATAGATAATTGGTTGAGTTATTATATAAAAGACCAACAAAAATAAAAAAATAAAAAGTGTGAGAAGTCATAATTAATTGATATGCGTCAAGTAGGAACCAAAGAAAAAAAGAGTATAAAAGTAATTGTACATATTTTTTCTCTTCACATGCAAGTCACATGTTAACTCATCCATTATTTTTAAACGTCTATAACTTTTCCATATGATATTTTTTTTAAATAAAAATCACCATAATAACAAGCTCATTTTTATCTTTAATATTATTATGATTATGTTATATAAGAATAAAAAATAATTTACGTCATTGTGTCTTTTTGCTTACCATTGTGTCTTTTTTCGTCATTGTGTCTTTTTGTTTGTTATTATGTTTTTTCGTTATTGTGTCTTTCAACTGATCATTGTGTTTTTTAGATACTAATAACACCGTTGTGTAATAATATGTAAATATAATGAAAAGTACCAACAAATTATCTAATACATAAAACACAATGATGAATGCATATTCCACAATAACCTGCAACGTAAAACACAATAATGAATACATATAACAACAAAATTGCCTGAAACGTAAGACACAATGGTAAATACATATAACATAATGACCTGAAACGTAAAACACAATGGAATCTGCATATTACACAATGACTTGAACGTATTACACAATGAAAATAATTCTATTTTTCTCAAATTAAGAGTATATTTAGCAAAGTGATTACACAAAGAAAAATATAAAAACAAATGTTGAGCACAAAGACACAAAGATACAATGACGAACGAAAGGCACAATGACGTAATCTTTTTTAAATCATTATCTTTAATATGAGTATCAATTGAAAAACACGATGACCAAAATCTCTAACATAATGCATAGAAAAACTCAATTAAAAAACACAATAGACAACCAAATAACACAATATAGAATAACCCACCAACTTTTTTTTATTTTAATATAACAATATGATATTCATATTAAAGATAAAAAAACGCTTGTTATTATTGTAAAAAAATTTTCTAAAAGAATGTCGTATGAAAAAATTATGGACGTTTTAAAATGATGGAGGAACTGACATGTGTCTTGCATGTGGAAAGAGAAAGTCAGCATACTTGACTTATTACTTTTATGTCATTTTCATCAATTTTTATTTTTAAATTAATATTGACCATCCAAATCTACGATCAATAGATTTGATTTCTTCTCACCCTTCTCATTTTTATTGTGCTTTGTATTTTAACTTTACCCAATAAAGATGTATGTTGCTTAGACCATGTGTAGTCATAATGCCTCATATGTTGACATTTTGCGCCATGTGGTGCCCAGTCAGCCTTTCCAAATTTTGCAAAAAGATAATGTAGTCATAATACCCCACCATTGGGCATTTTGCGCCATGTGGCGCCCAAACACTTTTATATTTTTTTTTTGTTTTTTTTAATTTTTATTAAAAGTTAACAAATAATAATAATAATATTTTGTTAAATAAATGTTACATTGAAATAAAAACAAAAACTACCCATCTCCAACGTCACCCTCGTCGTTGTCTTTAGCATCGTATTCATCGTTGCCCCCGTTTTGGTTTTCATTTGCACCTGGCAAATCTCGATTCATCCAAAGATGTTGGACCAAATCCCCCTTAAGTGCGTTATGTATTTCTCTTGATTGCAAGGAATACGCGTTTTCACGTCTATGCTCCATACTTGCTGGAGTTCGTGGCGGATCTGAGCCCGGTATGAAAGTTGGACATATTGCTCTTCCCTCGTCTTCGATGATCATGTTATGCATTATGATACACGCACACATAGCACTTTTCATTCTTTCTAAAGACCATAGACGACAAGGATTTTTAACAAAATGCCAGCGTTGTTGAAGAACCCCAAAACACCTCTCGATATCCTTTCTCGCAGACTTTTGTACTTTCATAAAATACTGTCTTTTTTCATCCAACGGGTCTCTAAATGTTTTCACGATAATCGCATACTCTGGATATATTCCATCACCCAGATAGTACCCATGATGGTAGAAGTTATCGTTAGCCCAAAAAGAAGCGACGGAACGGTCCGAGATATGTAACTCTTCAACACTGGTGACTGTTATAAGACGGTTATGTCATTGTTGGAACCAGGAACACCAAAGAATGTCGACCAAATCCAAAGGTCGTATGAAGCAATCGCTTGAAGGGTGACCGTTGGTCCCTTTTGGTCACCTCGTGTGTATTGATCTTGCCATGCAGTTGGACAATTAGCCTATTCCCAATGCATAAAATCTACACTCCAGATCATGTAGGGTAAACCATGCACCCTTGCATGTGCCTCGTAAAGACGTTGTAGATCGTTCAAGTTGGGCTCTCTTAGATAATGTGGTCCATATAGTTTTAACATTCCTATATTTTACACAACTTACAAAATAATTAATTGAAGTAAACAAGTGATATAATTATTTATAAAATTTGACATGCACCGTAACCAAAATACTACAAGGTGTCCCGAGTTGTTTTATCAAATATCATTAAGTACTCGTCGTTTTGATGCCAGCCGTGTTTCCGTAGGCGAGCACGCGTATGACTGATGTAACCTTCTGAATAGCTGTGAATTCTAGCGTCCCTAGACCGTCTGGTTTTTCTTAAAGTAATCAAGATCACGCTCCAAATCATTGGTGATGCGCATAAATAAATTTTAGACATCCGAAAACGACACCTAAAAGTCTTCGGGATCTTGTATCTCGGCGATTCGTTGAAGTAATCCGCCATCAACCGGCCTTTGGCTTCGATACGACCCCGTTCGATATATGTTCTTTTTGACAAGGGATGAAGCAGAGCTAATAGAATTCATATAAGTTGTCGCGAGCACAATCGCAATTGTGACGTCCTCTTCTTCTGCGTCGTCTTCGGCTTGTCAATCGGGCCCGAAAAATTGGTTATATATAGAAGCGGGAGAATCCATTTAGGGTTTATAGAGAATTTGGTGTGAGGAAATATAGAGTTAAGAAAGAAAGGTTTATAAATTTGGTGAGTTTTGATTGAGGATGAAAATGATTATATATAAAATAATATTTTTAAACGGTATTGTGACCGTTGAACGGTCAAAATGGGATATTTTTTTAAAACTTTATGACATTCAAGCGTTGTACACAAAACGCCAACTCAAAAACTCAAACCCAAAACGCGGGGGGGGGGGGGGGGGGGGGGGGTGCCCCCGGCGTTTTCGTCCAAAACGCCACCACACCGCCACCACTACGGGTGGTCTTATGAATAGAGAAAAAGATAAGTTTGGTGTAGATGCAATGAACTCAACTCAACTTTTGCTAAATGAATTTATTTATTTTTTCTAGGGGGTTACTCCATAGAATACTAACCAAGTTTGAAAGTTGTTCCAATCAGGTCACTGATAAAAACTTTTGTTCCAATAAGGTCATTGAAGTTTCATTTGTGTTTCAATCCTAGATATTTTACCTGGATAGCAGGTAATCTAGTTTTTTTTTTGTTTTTTTTAAATAATAAAATAAATATATCTTTTAAAAATAGAACGTTGATTCATATCAACTTCCATCTCCAAAACCCTATCAGCCCTGTCTTCTTCAATCAATACTCTATGAATCAAGAGCATATCGTAATCCTATCAGCCCTACCTTCTTCTTCTTCAATCCACCCTCTACTGCAAATCGAGAACATATTGTAATCAAGATTGATTTCAAATCAAGAACCCGATTCCACAAACTGTGTTCAGAAAGAACTAGGCGAATCCAACGAAGACGACAACATGGCTTCAATACCAATCGAACAACAATGATGTACATAAATTTATACATCTTTTTAGCATCACATAATCTCTAAAAACTGCAACTTCTATCAAATAACATAGCACAGAAGGGTACTTATCATATTAAAATAAAATTTCAGGTAAACCCCAGCCCCAAACGAAGAAGCAAGTGAAAAGACGAAGAAAACGGAAGAAAACACAAGAAAAGCAAGAAACACGCCCCCATGATTTTAAACACAAGAAAAGACAAAAATTTGCAAGAAAAGACAAACATTGAGAACAAAAGCACGGGGTCGTGCCTCTTGACCCCGGGGCCGTGGTCACCTTTCGCAAACGACAAAAACAATTAGCACATGTCACTAAAAAGCACGGGGCCGTGCCTTAGGAAGCACGGGGCCGTGGTGAGTCATCATGTATGATCTGACAACATGCAACTGGGACACATAGACACGGGGGCGTGCCTACCTAAGCACGGGGCCATGCTTCATCCTCCAAACTGCCTATAAATAGTGGCTCATGTTGCATTGATCAAGTGTGCCTTGAAGAGAGTTCTAAATGGTTTTCACTTATAAAAACACCCACTAACACTCATATTGAAGATCTTGTGAGGAGTTTGAAGGCTTGGAGGTTACCATCATCATCCATCATCAACATCATCAACATCATCATAATCCATCATCATCATTTAGAAGGGAGATTCATCCACATTTGGTTAGATTGTTCTAGCTTAATCATGTGTTTGTTATCATTATCTCTTTTAATGTTCATAACAATGCTCATTATGAGCTAAACTCCATTTACCATCTAAATCTACGAAGAAGCTTTGTTTTACTTGATTATTATATAAAACATGTGATTTAGTTTAGTAAAGTACATGGTTATCTTGCAATTATCTTTTGATGAGAAATGTTTCACCATCTTAATTCAACAATTCAAAGTTGGTGATTGTCAATTATATTGACAATCGTTCATGATCGATTCATGTTCTAGAAAGATAGAAATACTTTGATAATTTATCGAAACATGGATCCTTATATTGTACTTAGAAATGATGAGATATAAGTTATGATCTATTTCTCTAGTTTTGGTAATTCTGAAATAACATCGTTAACACAATTGCTTAGGTTATCATGCTAGTTCAATAAATCATATGTTAACGGAATGTGCAATTATAACCTACTTATATCAACCAAGGGGAGGTCATGTGACTAAACTATAACCACCCTAAGTTGTTAGAATTGGTATTTGAGAAATCGAAGTCAATCCTAATCTTTCTACTTTACTAAACTACTTGCCAACTCAAATTGACATTCTCGTGGTAGCATGACATTAGGAAAGGGTTGACTTTAAAATGCGCATGCTACTTTCTTTTATGTCATAGGATATGCTCACTTATAAATGAGGGACTATTCTATCATATATTATTACGGCAAGTTTATCACATGTTTATTTAATAATCATCAAGGAACAATGGAGTGGATTCTTGATCTTAGATGGTAACCTTCGTATAATTGAACTACTTGTTTAGAATCTCTCGTCTTTGTCACCTATATATTATATATAAGTATTTATATTTTATAAAAAGTTCAAAAATCAACCCCAATATGATTAAAACCTCCGATTAAAGTAAAACGATGATTCATTGTTAGAAACATTTGTGTCCATGGATCGATACTTGGTTCTTACCAATACTATTCTACATATACGATAGGTACACTTGCCTATTTTGTGTGTGTTTAGTCTTAGTAGAAATCACTTTTATAAATTTAAAACACGATTTTGTGCAAAAGATAAATAATTCATCATTTCATAATTTTACAAGCACGCGCAACACACATCAAACAACATGTTTGTTTATCTTATCTTTTCTTCTTAATATGTGCACGCCAACTGCTCTATAAAATTCCATGAGCCAAACACGTGAACCCAGGGCTGGCTCAACCATTCTGGAGGCCTAAATCGAAATGATATTTCGAGGCCTTTTTCCGAATTTTATTTTTATAATCATGACAAAAGGAACTAGCCCCTGTCATGTCATGCCATTTTATGAAAAATGGCTAGTTTTGTTATATTCAGGCATTCAGCCATAATGATGTAGAAACAATACAACAGGTAAAATAAAACTCCTAAACCATAAACAAAAACATCTGCATATTATAAGAATATATAACATTATATTGTTTAGAAATTTGTCCAACCAACTTCAAAAAGTTTCCACTTGAGAATGTTCATTGAACTGTTTAAAGAATTTCCCATTTTTCAAAGCTTTTTGGAATGATAACTTAAGTATATAGTTAGTTAGTGGCTTATGAATATTGTCAAATAAGCTATTGTATAGTTTACATACAAGAAGGTAAATTGTAGGAATTAGCTAAACTGTTGGCAAAGTAGAGCCAGATGTACATCCATGTACGTATAAGAAATTTTAGAAAATGGAGGCCTAAGGAATGTGGAGGCCCAATGCAAGAGCCTGAGTTGGCTTGCCCTAGAGCGGGGCCTGCGTGAACCCGTCCCGCCAAACCCATCAACCCATCCCTTATTTCATATACGGTCCGGGATCCGGTTTTGAAAATTCTATCTAAACAGTAAACGGTTCGGTCCGGGTCATACACTACGGAACAATATTGGAACCCGCGAAGCAATCCTTCTCCAGTTATATCCAATATAGAGAAGCAGTACGCCCGTTTTCTCGTCTCACTTCTCTACCTAAAGTTTACGTGACTAACATTGTGTTATGTTGGTATTATTTATAAAGGCTGTAATATTATAAAAAGTGGTGGTTTTTTTGCAATTTTTTTAAAAAGTGAACATTTTTGCATTTTTTTTAAATTCTCGCAATTTATTGCAATTTTTCGAACCTTTTTTGCAAATTTTAAGAATTTTAAAATTATATTTCGCAATGTTTACTAATTTTCGTAACATTTAAATGTAAGGCCTCGTTCCTGGTGCCCTACTTTGTTGTTGAATTTACTCATAAACACAGTTCTAAATATCAGAGTTAATTAAAAGCTTTTCGCGGAATATAAAAAACATCAAACATTCATTACAAAATATTAAAAACTTGTTTTAAACTTTCAAATTATCTTATCATAAAACATCATAACTTTTCTTCACTTGATTCCAGTTAGCTCAATCCATGCCATGTGCCTCCCTCAAGCCAGCTCTTTCATCTTATTTGTCTGCGTGCATACTAAAAGTCAGCTACGCTGAGTGAGTTCTAGTTAATCAGGCAACATACATTTCATACACATACTTACATATATGCATCCGAAGATACATATTATATAATTAACTTGGTTACCTTCCTTTCATACATACATACATACATACATACATACATACATACATACATACATACATACATACATACATTCCTTCTTACATACATACGTTCTTTCATACTACATGCATAACCATATTTACCATCTCAAATATTAGTAGAGTCTGGTCACTTATATCTCAGATATTATTAGGGTCTGATCTATTCATTTTCTATCTCAGATATTATTAGGGTCTGGTCCCTTATGTCTCAGATATTATTAGGGTCTGGTCCCTTCTGTCTCAGATATTATTAGGGTCTGGTCCTTTCTATCTCAGATATTATTAGGGTATGGTCCCTGCTTCCCATTTCATACAACCATACATTCTTTGCCATACATGCATAATATATATATATATATATATATATATATATATATATATATAGGGGAGGGTTATACTAAAAATAAGTAGTTTCTTAGGAAGACTAAGAATAAATCATAGCCATTGGATCATATCAATCAATGGTTGAGATTTAAAATTACCAAAAACCGTCATAGTTTCCTAGAATTACTCTTTCACCATTATAACCGACATAGCTTTCTAGAATTATTCTTTCACAATAGGTTTTAATGCCAAATGTCAAAATTCTATTGGTTCTTACCATTCCTAGGAAACAACTTCTTTTTATTTGAACCATTTTCTATATAAATATATATATATATATATATATATATATATATATATATTCATAAACATCTACATATATACTCCTAACCTTTTTTACATTCTTTCATCATTTCAATATCATTCATATATCTTTCATAAGACATTCATATAGCATACACTTACCTCTTAAGGTAAGAATATTAACTAACACACAGGAGTATGCACACAGTCCCGAAAACATAACAGAAAAAATGGGCTAGAAACTCACCTACAAGCGATTCTTTTCTGAATTCACGGTTATGCCCTTCTTGAGCTGTGCACGGCTAACTATGTATCAATTTCACGTATCAGTTAACTAGCCATACCCATATCATTAAGGTTTCATCAAAAACTTCTAAGTCTGGGCTATTATAATCGAATCCTCAGTTCTATTCGAATGGCAGATCCCATTCGGATGGACTTGCTATTCGAATGACAGTGTCTACTCGAATGGACTTTCTATTCGAATGGACTTTCTATTCGAATGGACTTTCTATTCGAATGGTAGATTCTATTCGAATAGACTTTCTATTCGAATCGAATCACCCATTCGATTCGATTACATTCCTTTGATTCAGGTCTCCTAAGGACCTGATTCGAATATGGTTATATTTTCATCACTTTCCAGCCCTTTCCTTTTGACTCGGCTTACCCGTTTGCATAAGGAACTAGCCTTGGTCTATAACTACCTTGTTTCCTTGCGTTAACACAGTCCAAACGTCTCTCGTTTGTCCTGCCTCATTCCAAACAACTTTTTTATGTTCAAGTCTACATTTTTCTCAAATAATAAGGTCTGATTTACTATCCTACTAAGTTTCATGCAAAACCAACTTCGTTTACTCATCCTTTTCACAAACCGAACACTATTCGTTTACCCGAAACGAACCAACTAACCCGTTTACTATCAATTTCATTACTTTATCAATAATCATGAACCGATCTATCATCCTACCAAGTTTCATGCATATACATGCACAAAAAGTAAGCTTTTTTTTTTAACAAAAACGTACCTTTGAGGTTTATGTTTGAAATCACTCGAGAAGCCAAAAACCATATCAAACGAACTCCAATTTGAGTGATTCAAGCGGCCACGCAACCGGGTCGTCGAGCTCTTCTAGCTCCGCCCACTTCCGTCACCGTAATCCACCGTTACAGTCGCCTGAAAACCGAAACAGTTTTCGGAAAACTCCATTTTTAGCTGTTACGGTTTTGCTGATAAAAACCAGACTTACCAACCTTCGATCGAAGATTTGATCAATAGAAATATTCATTTATATGCCATGAACACTCAGATAAAATTTGAGACCGTTCTGACGGTTAGATCTCCGGGAATCATCGTGTCTTTGTGGGCTATTTTCTCAAAAAAGGGAATTAGAGAAGTGTGTGTTTTTGAATGTGTAAGCTATGGTGTAGAGATTGATGGAAATGGAAAGGATTTGGGTTTAAGAGGTATTTATACTCACTTAAGCCCATGGACCTTAGGACTATCTTTCCTTTTTGGTCCATAATTAATTCCATCTAATTAGTCTACTTATACTTCCATCTTTATTATTTTATTATTTCTCTAATAACTCAAGTAAACTTTTCCATCATAACTAAATAATATATTAAATATCATTTTTAGAAATATCGGGATGTTATAAGTCTACCCTCCTTAAAAGAGGTTTCGTCCTCGAAACCTGGTTAGTCCTTGTAAATGGAATACTTCATGAATTCACCTCCTTTCTTTAGCTTCCTAGCTTACCAGTTTATCCTTTGTCTTACAATCATCGAGTGATGTTAATTTGTTTTAGCCGTCCACGGTAGCTTGTCCATGAAGTTCTCGATGTTACGCTTCCTTATCTAGACTTAGCCAGTCCCCATCATTTCCTTAAGCATGCTTTTATTTCTTGTTTTTCAAACAGAAATATTGCACTTACCGTCACCACACTAAGCGTTGAATGACTCTTCTGTCTAATTACAACTTTTAGCAATTATACTGATTTGCAATATGTTTAAAACATATTAATTCCAAAAAGGAAACCTTTCCAGTTCCTCCTTAAGGGTTACTTCTTGAAATCCCTTTGTCTACTCCTTAAGTTAAAACACTTCTTGAAATTCTTGAGCACATCTATTGCATTACTTGTCTACGAACTCCTTAAGTTACCACTTAAACCTTCTTTCATTCTCAGCTCTGCATCAACACGTAGGGTTCATGAGTTATAGCTATCAAAGGTAGCTTAATCATGAAGTCCATGATGATACATCTTCCTTTTCTTGACTAATCAAGTCTCACCTTGTCCTATGAATCCATTGTTGTTTGTTGTTGTATATCAGGCTGCCTAATATATCATAACTATTTATCTTAACCGACTCATTTCCGGGCATGCCTTGACCTTCATATGGAAATTTATAATACCATTCTATCTTTACCGTTCTAGAGGACTTCCCGTCCATGATCAAATGATTATCATTTACACACTAATCATTCGTGTTAAGACTTAATTCCAATAACATAAGTCTAAGCCATCTCTACGCCTTCCTTCCATGTCTTTCTAGCTTTTGTCCTTGGTTTCTTGCATCCTCTTGCAGCGTTACTGTCGGTTTCACCTTCGTAACACTTACGCTTATTCTTTTCCATCCAGGCGAAATATCATGTCTTTCCATGGCTGTCACATACCATGAGCTCATCTTCGTTTGACTTATATATAATGGTTTCACTTTCATCAGTATCTACCTTCTTTAAAATCAACTTCTTTCCTTTCAAAACCTTGATGTAAACCGAGTATCTAGACTTATGAGCATCATCTAGGAATTGGTCTCGAAGATCTCCATGTCGTGAAATCCTCAGGCGACCAAATCTGAATTTTAAATAATAAGTATTCTCATTCAAATCTCGGTGTAACCCAAAAATTCATTCCTTTTTCATTTTGCTATGATCCTTTATAACTCCTACTGCGCCTCGCGGATCTCTCTTAAGAAATCCGAAGTGCTATCTACTTAATACGACTTAATTATCGAGATAACCTCTTCACATTTACGGCCTAGTGTGTCAGCGACCGCATTAGCCTCACTAGGATAATACATGATTTCACAAGCATAATCCTTTATCATCCTTTCATCTTCTTGTCTCATATTCCGTTCTTTCTGCTTAAAGAGATATCCGAACTCTTATGACCTGTATCAATGGTACACCTTGAAAACCTATCATACGTTTACTCTTTCTTCAGCGTTTCCAACACTTCTCTCAAGTGTTCAGCGATTCCAGCCTCTTTAGCCTTGCGCACAAAGTTCGGCGATTCCAGCCTCTTTAGCCTTGCGCACAAAGTTCTCCATATAAGCCTTGAATGACATCTAACATTTGGGTGGTTTAGAATGAGGAGGGAAAGAAAAGGTTACCAGCCTATCTTATCCCTATTTCAAATAAACAAATAGATTCCTATACTTGGATCGAAGCTTGGGTATTGTTTTATGATACCCAATTCGCTAAGATCGATGACTCTGATACCAACCTATCACATCCCCATCTTAGGCCTAGGAGTGCGACCAATAGTTGGTACCACAATTGTAAATAAATAAGAGTTACGTTTAATTAGCGGAAGACTTTATTACTTGAGGATTAAAGTTGTAATATTACAAAAGACGGGATTATAAAAGATTCCCGTTTAAGTTTAAAAGATTACTTGTTTTAATTACAAACCACCATTTTAGTATATTAAGTTTATACAAAACAAATCTGAGCCATCAGATATATAAGTAGCACTTCGACACTCCAAGCGCTAATCTTGGTCACCTGCAAAATGTAAATAAAATACGTCAGCAACGAATGCTGGTGAACACGCTGACGCTAAAATATTTTCTTTTACTTTATTACCCCTCGAGACTACGCCTGCCTCGGCCCATCGTGGCTTAGGAATAACAAAGTTAAAAGAACACATTTATAAATTCGAGTGTCTACACTAGGTCACCTCAGCAAACACCGCAACGATCGACTTAGTTAAGTACCCGTATGTATACACATGGTCGTGCTTCTCGGGGGAAAGCGTCCTACGCCCAGGCGTGGTGTGATGTGCCCATCGCGTACTACCACATATGTAAGGATCCAGACAAACATATACTACAGCCTGAGGGCTAGGCTTATACTCTTATTTATAACGGTTTTAGGAACACGTAGTCCCTTGTAAACAATTTTCATAGAACATGTTTAACTCGTTTAAAAATGAGTTTGTGAAAGTTTGGGGGCGTATTCACCTTTTATCTTTGGGATTGGCTTCAACACCGTCCAAGGGTCTTTCCCTTGCTATCTCGCACCTATAGTACTAGTATAACCATTTGTTAGTCGGATATACAATCCGGCTTAAGACCTTTAGTCTTATTTTATATTCTTTACCTAGATGAACCTTTAGTTCAAATCTCTTTTACTTGAAAACCTTTAGTTTAAAAGTAATTTATAAACATTTAGTTTATTTATAAAAACCCGACGTTTCTTCTTCTCAAAGAAACGTATTCTTTTCTTTTATTATTTAAGAATAGTTATTTATTCCTTAAATAATATTCATAACAAAGAATACACATATATACTTACACACATATATACATATTTACATTTCTATCTTTTATTCTTTCTTTGTTATGTTTTTCTTTTCTTTTTTTTATTCGAGGTATCGAGTATAACCTCGACTTTAAGGTTTAAGCCTTTATAATAATTTATTATTATATTCGTTGGCATTATGCCTTACCTTTAAAGGCTTATGGAAACCTTAATGATTCGAGCAGCACTCCAACGCCGCTATACCTTCTTTGCTTTCTTGATCGAGTTTCCCTTCTTGTCACCCTTCTTTCGACACGCTAAACGAATAGACACCAAACTTCAATAATTGTCGTCGCGCCTTTCAAGACCCATTGTCATCTTATAAAAAACGCCTCCTTGGTATGTGGGTGGATGGTGCACGAACTTCGAGGAAACGTTGGCACGGAAAACGATTAAATCATGCACGCTTATCGAGACGGATCAAGAGTGTGGTTTATATATTCCTGAGAAGGAATTATATGTGTGTTTTGGTGTGATTTGAGCTTAAACCCGTAGCCTTCTATTTATAGGCAAAAATCATAGCCCATCGCGATACGCGATGGCCTCCTGGCCAAGCCAGTCGCGTATCGCGATGTAGGCCATCTGTGTCACCACGTAGACCTGCCATGTGGCGACACGTGGCTAACGTGTTGCCACGTGGAGACATATTGTGCCACCGTCTGCCATGTGGCACACGTGTAACACGGTGTCAGACCACGTCATCGCGATACACGATGACGTTGGTTCAACCAGCGATCGCGTATCGCTGTTGACCCTTCTAGAAGGTTTTGACCAAGCACATCGCGATACGCGATGGCTTTTCGTTTTGTCCCGTCGCGTATCGCAATGAGACAAGAAATCATAATTTCATTTTAAACCCTCAGGTTTGGAATTTGACAAGTTTGGTCCCTAGACTTTGGAAATTTGATAATTTGAACTCGAATTTTACACGATGTTACATCCTCCCCACCTTGAAACAAATCTCGTCCTCGAGATTTATTTACAAGTACAAGTGGGGGTATTTCTTTCTCATTTCCAATTCGATTTCCGATGTATACTTGGGCCCTCTTCGTGAGTCCTATTTCACTTTCACAGTTTTCAATGTTCGTCTTTTTAATTTCATTATTTTTGAATCTTCTATTTGAATTGGACATTCTACGAATTTTAAGTTTTCATTTATTTCAACGTCTTTTCATGGCATAGCTAAAGATTCATCAGTTAAACATTTACGCAGATTCGAAATGTGGAATACATCGTGTATCCCTTGCATTTCCTCAGGCAGTCGCAAACGGTATGCAATAATGCCGATTCGTTGGAGTACTTCGAAAGGTCTAACGAATCGAGGACTTAAACTTCCTTTCTTACCGAAGCGTACAACGCCTCTCCAAGGCGAGACTTTCAAAATAACCTTATCACCAACATTAAACTCTAACGGCTTACGACGGACAGCGGCGTAACTCTTTTGACGATCACGTTCTGCCTTAAGTCGTTCTCGGATTTGAAGAATTTTGTCGGTGGTTTCTTGGACTATCTCGGGTCCAGATAATTGATTGTCTCCGGCTTCAGACCAACACACCGGCGTTCTACATTTTCGACCATACAATGCCTCGAATGGTGCGGCTTGAATACTTGTGTGATAGCTATTATTATACGAGAATTCCATTTGGGGTAAGTGGTCATCCCAACTTCCAACTAAGTCAATCACACAAGCCCGAAGCTTGTCTTCCAATGTTTGAATTGTCCTCTCGCTTTGCCCATCAGTTTGAGGATGATAGGCGGTGCTAAGGTTGAGTTTTGTGCCTAACGCTTGTTGGAAGTTTTTCCAGAAATGAGACGTAAAATGACTGTCTCGATCAGAGATTATAGACAGTGGTACTCCATGCAAAGCAACGATGTTGTTTACATAAATACGCCCTAATCTATCCATCGAATATGATTCATTGATGGGTATGAAGTGTGCGAACTTTGTTAAGCGGTCCACAATTACCCATATTGCATTGTGTTGTCGAGTCGTTTTAGTGTGTTTGGTAATGAAATCCATAGTGATTAACTCCCACTTCCATACGGGAAGTTCGGGTTCCTGGAGCAATCCCGATGGCTTTTGGTGTTCAGCCTTGACTTTTAAACACGTTAGACATTTCGCAACATGCGGAGCGACATCCCTTTTCATCCCATTCCACCAATAATTAGATTTGAGATTATGATACATTTTGTCGCTTCCGGGATGCATCATATATTTGGATTTGTGAGCCTCGTTCAAATTTTTTCGCGCAAGTCCCCAACGACTGGTACCCAAATTCTATTGCCAAGTCTGAGGATACCAATGTCACCCTTGACTACTGAGCCAATGGTGTCGTTACGTTTTTCGTTGGAGATTTGGTTTTCATTGATCGCTTGAGTTTGGGCAGATTTGATTTGCCCGAGAAGGTCGACTTGGAGTTCTAGCCTCAACGCTCGGACTCTTTTTGGATTTTCGTGGTCTTTACGACTTAAGGAATCAACCACAATGTTGGATTTTCCTTCATGATAGACTATCTCGCAGTCGTAGTCGTTGAGGGTTTCCATCCAGCGTTGTTGGCGCATATTAAGCTCTTTTTGATCAAAGATATACTTTAAGCTTTTATGATCAGTGTACACGGTAAATTTTACTCCATAGAGATAGTGCCTCCATATCTTAAGCGCAAAGATTATGGCGCCTAACTCTAGATCGTGAGTCGTATAGTTCTTTTCGTGTACTTTGAGTTGACGAGAGGCGTAAGCGAGTACTTTCTTGCGTTGCATTAGTACACATCCCAAACAAGAATGGGATGCGTCACTAAAGACAACAAAATCCTCAGTACCTTATGGCAAGGCCAGTATAGGTGCTTGGGTGAGTTTTTGTTTAAGTATATCGAACGTCTCTTGTTGTTTCGCTCCCTATTCATACTTGATATTCTTGCGTTTCAAAGAAGTTAGGGGAACAACGATTCGGGAAAAGTTTTCAATGAACCTACGGTAATAGCTGGCCAAACCTAAGAAACTTCGAATCTCGGTTGGCGATTTTGGGATCTCTCACTTAGAGATAGCTTCAATCTTAGTGGGATCGACTTGAATACCGTTGACGTTAATGATGTGACCAAGAAATTGTACCTCATGTAACCAGAACTCTCATTTTGAGAATTTAGCATACAACTTCTCGGTTCTAAGAATTTCAAGCAACGTTCGGAGGTGGACTTCATGATCAACCTTAGACTTAGAATAAATAAGTATGTCGTCAATGAACACGATCACAAATTTATCCAAGTAAGGCTTGCAGATACGATTCATCATGTCCATGAACGCGGCAGGTGCATTAGTATGTCCAAACGGCATGACCGTGAACTCATAATGTCCATACCTTATTCGAAAAGCGGTTTTCAGAATATTCTCGGATTGGAATTTGAGTTGATGATAGCCGGAACGAATATCAATTTTAGAAAAGAAGCTAGCACCTTGAAGTTGGTCAAAAAGATCATCGATTCGAGGAGGTGGATATCGGTTTTTGATTATGACTTTGTTCAATGCACGATAATCGATACACATACGCATGGATCCATCTTTCTTTTTGACAAATAGGATTGGCGCTCTCCAAGGTGACGAACTTGGTCGGATGAAACCTTTCTCAAGAAGCTCATCGAGTTGTTTCTTTAACTCCTTCATCTCAGTTGGCGCTAAGCGATATGGAGCTTTGGCAATCGGAGCGGTACCGGGAATAAGATCGATCCTAAATTCTACTTCACGATCGGGAGGGATTCCGGGAAGTTCATCAGGAAAGATATCAGAAAAGTTGGAGACTATAGGTACGTCCTTTATCTCCTTTGGCTTTGATTCTTTAGTGACGTAGGCCATGAATGCTAAGCATCCTTGATTTAAACATTTGTTGGCCCTAATCATGGAAATTATGCTAACTTGGCCAGCGTCTTTATCCCCTTCAATTAGAATGGTTCATTTATCGGGGGCTTGAATTTCAACGGTTTTGCTATTACAGATGATATGAGCATGGTTATCAGATAACCATGCCATACCAAGTACAATAACAAAACCAGCAAGTGCCATTAGTAAGAGTTGGATAGGCAGAATATAACCAGCTAAATGAATTTTTCCGTTTTCAAGGGCTTCGGAGATCTTAACGATTTCGCCACTAGCAGTCTCGACGCTTAGAGTTTTATTTAACTTTGTTAAAGGTTCGTTTAATTGACTACAAAAGCTATAATCTATAAAACTTAAATTGGCACCTGAATCAAACAAAACTCTAGCATAGGTGTCATTGACTAGAAACGTACCGGTAATGGTTTCCGGCATGTCAGCGGCTTTCTTGGTATCAAGTACAAAGACTCGTGCGTTTCCTTTCTTGTTTTTGCTACTTCCACCCGCACCACCAGTCGCGGGCTTGTTCTTTAGGCACTCGAAACTAAGATGGACCATCTCTTTGCAATTGTAGCATGTCATCTTTTTCTTCCAACAATCAGCTGCAGCATGGCCCGTACGATTGCATGACTCACAAACTTTAGGAGGCGGAGCGAAGTTACATCGACCCTTCTGATATCTTCTGCATGTTTTGCATGGCGTGGTGTTGGAGTTGAATCGACTTTGGTGTTGATTTACGCCTTTGCGTTTGAAGTTGGTGCCTCCTCCTGTCCTCCTTTGAGCGGTTGTTGTTGTAACCTTCCTGTCCTCTTCTTTGTTGCGGACCATTCCACCCATCAAATAACCAGCCAATTCTATTGCAGAGTTGGCCGTTTGTGGTAAGTGTGACCTCACCATGTCACGCATTTCCCTCGGCAGTCCCCAAATGTATTGGGTAACTTTGCTGGATTCAGGATTTACCAGCTGGGGAACCAGACGACAATATTCGTGAAACTTGTTGTTGTATTCACGAAGGTTCGTCCCTACGACCCTAAGATTGAGAAATTTAGTTTGGATTTGGTCGGTTTCATGCATGGGACAAAATTTTCCCATTAACATTGCTTTGAACTCATCCCAACTCAACTTGTACATCACCTCTTTCCCTTTGCTCATAATCATTGTATTCCACCACTCAAGCGCTTCTCCCTTGAACATCAGGGCAACATATTGGATCTTCTCCTCATCGGAACACTTGCTTGTTATTACAATTGTTTCCATTTCCTCAAGCCACCTCACGGTTGTGATGGCTCCTTTATCACCATGGAACACCTTCGGTCCATAGTATTTAAAATCTTTGAACGAACACCCACTAATCTTGAGTTTCTTGAAGTCTTGCCTAACCCCACCATCAGCGTTAGACTCATGAACACTTTCCTCAACATGAGACGGTTTCGGATGGGATTTCACAGATTTTCGGGATGGATTAACGGAATGAGAATGTTTCGAATTTTTCGATTGAGACCTAGCCATAGATTCTTCTCTAACTGCATCCTTAATCATCTTTTTTATTTGGCTCATATATTTATCGGGGATTGGTTCATCTTGTTTATTTACGGGGTCTTTCCCCTTTCCCTTTCTTATCTCATCTTCTTTTCGTGCATTCTCGTTGTTATTACTTTGTTTAGACATTTTTCTTTTAATATATCTTTTTGTATATCTGAAATTTTAACAACGTTTCCTTTATTATTCATATATTTTATTACACATTCATATATATATATATCACAAAGGAATATATATATATATATTTGTTTCACAATACATACATTCACTTATTTCAAGAACGTTTCAACATTCTTGTTACACACATATATATCACATAACATACAAGACTATAGTACACATGACTTCTTCTTCACATCCCTCATCAACACCGTCTCAATCCTTCAAAAAATTTCTCACAACCTTTGTCAACTTGTTGCACTTGTGAAGAAGCTTTTCTCCCATCTTCTTCTTTTTCTTTCCTTCATAAGCCATCTTCTTTCTCCAATCGCCTGTTTCGTGCAGTGCGCGGTCCAAGTGTTTTTCATACAACTATGGGACCTCGGTTGGGGTATCCATATTGTGGAGGTGGGTCGCGGTAACCCAATGTCACCATTTCATAGTGATTCATCGGTTCTGGATACGGAATGTCAGTCATGTCGGATAAAAGGTAGAAGAAATCTTCAGCAGCTTTGTTCTGATCTCGGATATCATTTTCTTGCTCTTCTATTGATGGAATCTCTCCTTGGAATGATGGGAAGCTTGATGATGCTTGGTTCTTGAGAGTTTCGAGATATTGGACATATGGATCCACAGAACCGTAGCTCGGGTTTTGGGAAGTGAGTGATCCATCCATTGATGTTGATATCTCATTGGGATTATTGGGATGCTCTTCTTCCGGTTCTTCCTCATATTCTTCCTCAGGATCCTCCTCTCCTTCGGGGTCCTCCTCCTTTTCTGGTTCCTCTTCTTCCATGGGTTGAGCAGTTTCATTCACCATCGAAGGCATTCGAAAACTTTCATAAGACATCATTACCCTCATTTTGGGCTTACGGGACTGCCCTTCTCCTTTGTTGGGTTGAGAGCTCACTTCATTGACGGTGGAACTTCCAGTATGCCATTGTCATTGATCAGAGTGGCATTGCATCCAGTCAGAGGATGGGGATCTCGGTTCTTCCTTGACGGGTAAGTTGGAAAGGAACGCATAGGACGGGTGAGGATTTGGTGGTAGGTATCCAGTTGGGTAGTACTGTGGTATCTCTGATGGGTGGTAAGTGGGGATCTCCGATGGATGGTACGTCGGTACTTCATTGTCGAGATAACCTCTTCACATTTACGGCCTAGTGTGTCAGCGACCACATTAGCCTCACTAGGATAATACATGATTTCACAAGCATAATCCTTTATCATCCTACCATCTTCTTGTCTCATATTCCGTTCTTTCGTCTTAAAGAGATATCCGAACTCTTATGACCTGTATCAATGGTACACCTTGAAAACCTATCATACGTTTACTCTTTCTTCAGCGTTTCCAACACTTCTCTCAAGTGTTCAGCGATTCCAGCCTCTTTAGCCTTGCGCACAAAGTTCGGCGATTCCAGCCTCTTTAGCCTTGCGCACAAAGTTCTCCATATAAGCCTTGAATGACATCTAACATTTGGGTGGTTTAGAATGAGGAGGGGAAGAAAAGGTTACCAGCCTATCTTATCCCTATTTCAAATAAACAAATAGATTCCTATAATTGGATCGAAGCTTGGGTATTGTTTTATGATACCAAATTCGCTAAGATCGATGGCTCTGATACCAACCTGTCACACCCCTATCTTAGACCTAGGAGTGCGAACAATAGTTGGTACCACAATTGTAAATAAATCAGAGTTACGTTTAATTAGCGGAAGACTTTATAACTTGAGGATTAAAGTTGTAATATTACAAAAGACGGGATTATAAAAGATTCCCGTTTAAGTTTAAAAGATTACTTGTTTTAATTACAAACCACCATTTTAGTATATTAAGTTTATACAAAACAAATCCGAGCCATCGGATATATAAGTAGCACTTCGACACTCCAAGCGCTAATCGTGGTCACCTGCAAAATGTAAATAAAATACGTTAGCAACGAATGCTGGTGAGCACACTGACGCTAAAATATTTTCTTTTACTTTATTACCCCTCGAGACTACGCCTGCCTCGGCCCATCGTGGCTTAGGAATAACAAAGTTAAAAGAACACATTTATAAATTCGAGTCTCTACACTAGGCCACCTCAGCAAACACCGCATCATGCGACTTAGTTAAGTACCCGTATGTATACACATGGTCGTGCTTCCCGCGGGAAAGCGTCCTACGACCAGGCGTGGTGCGATTTGCCCATCGCGTACTACCACATATGTAAGGATCCAGACAAATGTATACTACAGCCTGAGGGCTAGGCTTATACTCTTATTTATAACGGTTTTAGGAACAAGTAGTACCTTGTAAACAATTTTCATATAACATGTTTGACTCGTTTAAAAATGAGTTTGTAATAGTTTGGGGGCGTATTCACCTTTTCTCTTTGGGATCGGCTTCAACACCGTCCGAGGGTCTTTCCCTTGCTATCTCGCACCTATAGTACGAGTGTAACCATTTGTTCGTCGGATATACAATCCGGCTTAAGACCTTTAGTCTTATTTTATATTCTTTACCTCGATGAACCTTTAGTTCAAATCTCTTGACAACCTTTAGTATAAAAGTAATTTATAAACCTTTAGTTTATTTATAAAAACCCGACGTTTCTTCTTCTTAAAGAAACGTATTCTTTTATTTTATTATTTAAGAATAGTTATTTATTCCTTAAATAATATTCATAATAAAGAATATACGTATATACTTACACACATATATACATATTTACATTTCTATCTTTTATTCTTTGTTTGTTATGTTTTTCTTTTCTTTTCTTTTATTTGAGGTATCGAGTATAACGTCGACTTTAAGGTTTAGGCCTTTATAATATTTTATTATTATATTCGTTGGCATTATGCCTTACCTTTAAAGGCTTATGGAAACCCTAATGATTCGAGCAGCACTCCAACGCCACTATACCTTCTTTGCTTTTTTGATCGAGTTTCCCTTCTCGTCACCTTTCTTTCGACACGCTAAACGAATAGACACCAAACTTCAATACTTGTCGTCACGCCTTTCAAGTCCCATTGCCATCTTATAAGAAACGCCTCCTTGGTATGTGGGTGGAGGGTGGCACGAATTTCGAGGAAACGTTGGAACGGAAAACGATGAAATCGGGCACGCTTATTGAGACAGATCAAGGGTATGGTTTATATATTCCAGAGAGAGAATTAAATGTGTGTTTTGGTGTGAGTTGAGCTTAAACCCGTGGCCTTCTATTTATAGGCAAAAATCGGAGCCCATCGCGATACGCGATGGCCTCCTGGCCAAGCCAGTCGCGTATCGCGACGTAGGCCATCTGTGTCACCACGTAGACCTGCCACGTGGCAACACGTGGCAGGCGTTGTGCCGTGTGGCGACACGTGGCTGAAGTGTTGCCACATGGTGACACGTGGAGACTTATTGTGCCACCGTCTGCCATGTGGCACACGTGTAACATGGTGTCAGACCACGTCATCGCGTATCGCGATGACGTTGGTTCAACCAGCGATCGCGTATCGCCGTTGACCCTTCTAGAAGGTTTTGACCAAGCTCATCGCGATACGCGATGGCTTGTCCTTTTATCCCATCGCGCATCGCAATGAGACATAAAATCAGAATTTCAGTTTAAACCCTCAGGTTTGGAATTTGACAAGTTTGGTCCCTAGACTTTGGAAATTTGATATTTTGAACTCGAATTTTACACGATGTTACATAAATCGTTAATATGTGGCCATGGATATATATTCTTCTCCATAAGCTTAACCAATTTGCGGTAATATATACATATTCTCATACTTCTGTCTTTCTTCTTCACGAATACATCGGTACACCTTGCATGGAAACACTTGGCATTAAAACACCTTTGTCGAGGAGTTCTTGCAGTTGGAACATTAACTCTTTCATCTCAGACGGCGCCAAGCGATAATGTGCTTTCACGACGGGTTGTGCTCCTGGTATTACTTCTATCTAGAATTATACTCCTCGTTCCGGTGGTAACCCTAGAAGGTCCTCTGGGAACACTTCTGGATAGTCACACACTACAGGAACATCTTTCACTTCTTTCGTCTTGGTCGTAGCTTTGACAACATACACCAGGTAGGCACTACTCCCTCAGCTTTTATCGTTGAAATGGCGTTAAGCCCTGAACTTTCCTTGATACCATGTGCCATCAATGTACCGCCATCCAAAGACTTCAACCTTATCAATTTAATCTTACATGCCATATGAGCCTCAAACTCAACAACAAATCCATTCCCAAATGATATCGAATTCTCTTAAGGTCAAACAATAAGAGTTACAAAGAACTCACGTTCCTCTAGCTCTGCCTTACAATTCTTAATCATTCTCATACTTTAACGAAAGTATCGCTAGTGGTCTCTTCCATTAAGTCTCGGGTACACAACTACGTTATTCTTAACGTCTTCCTTTCATATTTGCTACACTATGTAGCCTCATATTTTCATGCCTTTTCAATTAGGATACCTTGGCAATGATCTGTCCTTCTAGCTCATCTCTGCTTTCTCATCATTCGCTTCAGTACTCACGATCCCAGCAAGTTCCCTTATGGAGTTAACTATTGCAGGCATACTATATGTCTTGACACATTCTAGTTGGCTTATTTCCGTTTCTTTCATGTTGCTTCTACTTGGATTTCCTAGTTTGGGTTGCCTTTGATGCTTCAGCGACCATTGAGTAACTCCCTAGTGTATTTGACTACAAGCTCCAAGTGCAATCCTTCTCCATTACTTTCTACAGTCGAAGTCCTACCGCTTTTGTATATCGTTCTATCACATATTTCTTCAAAAGGTGTCTGGTTGACATGTGTCTTATCACAGCGTCAGTACGACCTCCTCGTGCTGGTATCTTCGTAACAATCATTTATCTTATCTCTAAGGATACACAAACGTTATCACTTTAGGAATTATTTAGCACATGATTCATAAGGTAAGTAGTTAATGACAGTGGCCAAGTGTAATTAAATCTTTACATTACTCCTCAGGTTTCACGTACTTCCCTTTATGATATCACTTGTGCTGGTTTCTACTTCTCACACAATCATCTAAACATATGTATAACCTATATTCTTATCCCTAGGAATTAAGCTAGCATACACATTCTTTTCCTAGCAATTAAGTTAGCATACACATTCTTTTCTTCAGCAATTAAGCTAACATCATATATTCTTCCACTTTCATTTAACATGCATGTACATATATTTCTAAATATTTACATGAACTTAATCATGCAACTTATCGTTACCGAGCTTGCTTGAGAGACACATGGTTTTCTTGAACTGGCATCTTCTTTCTTTTCTTACTTAAGTCCCATTCTCTGTTCGAGTCTAAGCATAGGATGCTTAATTCTCTTGAACTTATGCTCTGATACCAATTTGTAAGGCCCCGGTCCCGATGCCCTACGTTGGTGTTGGATTTACTCATAAACACAGTTCTAAATACCAGAGTTAGTTAAAAAATTTCGCATAATATAAAAACATCAAACATTCATTATAAAATATTAAAATAATAACTTTTAACTTTCAAATTATCTTAACATAAAACATCATAATTTTCTTCACTAGATGCCAATCAGCTCAGCCCATGCCATATGTCCCCCCTCAAGGCAACTCCTTCATCCTATTTGCATGCGTGCATACTAAAATTCAGCTACGCTGAGTGAGTTCTAGTTAATTAGGAAACATACGTTACCTTCACATACACACTTATACATATCCGAAGACACATATTAATTTCTTAACTTGCTTATACTTCATACATACATACATACATACATACATACATACATACATACATACATACATACATACATACATACATACATACATACATACATACATACATACATACATACATACATACATACATACATACATACATACATACATACATACACGTACATTCATACTTTATACTTTCATACTTTCATTCTTTCATACTTTCATACTTTCTTTCTTTCATACATTCATACTTTTCATACTTTCGTATTTTATCTTACTTTACATATATACTTATACGTTTTAAAGAGCATTACGCCCTACTTCCTCGATTATTATTAGGGCCCGGTTCCCTCTTGCCTCGGATATTATTAGGGTTTGGTTCCCTCTTTCCTCGAATATAATTAGGGTCCGGTTCCCTCATGCCTCGAATATTATTAGGGTTGGTTCCCTCTTGCCTCGAATATTATTAGTGCCCGGTTTTCTTTTCTACCATACAACCATACCTTACCTTTCTTTATCTTTATAATTATAACTTTCATACATACTTTCACTCTTTGCATTAGCATACGTACATCATTCATACTTCATATATCATACTAACACATATCATACACTTACCACTTAAGGTAAGTGTATTAACTAATCACATTGAGTATGCACACAACCCCGAAAACATCACAAGAAATGGGGCTAGAAACTCACCTAGGACCTGTTTCCTTCTGATTTTATAGTAATTCCTTTCTTTAACTGGGCTCGGCTAACTGTATAACAATTACACATATCAATTAACTACGCCTACCCATATCATTAAGGTTTCATCAAAAACTTTTAATTTTGGGCTATTCTAATAGAATCCTCAGTTCTATTCAAATGGCAGATCCCATTAGAATGGATTTGCTATTCGAATGACAGATTCTATTCGAATGTACATTCTATTTGAATGGTAGATTCTATTCGAATGGACTTTCTATTTGAATGGACTTTATTGAATGGTAGATTCTATTCGAATGGACTTTCTATTTGAATGGACTTTCTATTCGAATGGACTTTCTAATCGAATGGACTTTCTAATCGAATGGACTTTCTAATTGAATGGACTTTCAATTCGAATCGAATCACACATTCGATTCGATCACTTCCCCATTCGATTCAACTTTATTCCTTTGAATCAGGTCTCCTAAGTACTCGATTCGAATATGGTTATATTTTCATCACTTTCCAGCCTTTTCTTTCAACTCGGCCTGCCCATTTTGCATAAAGAACTAGCATTGGTCTATAACTACCTTGTTTACTTACGTCAGCATGGTCTAAACGTCTCCCATGTGTCCCGTATCATTCCAAACAACTTGTTTATGTTCAATTTACATTTTTCTCACATAATAAGATCCGATTTACTATCCTACTAAGTTTCATGCAAAACCGGCTTCGTTTACCTGTTCTTTTCACAAACCGAACACTACTCGTTTTACCTGAAATGAACCAACTAACTCGTTTACTCAGAAGTTCATTACTTTATCAATAATCGTGACCCGTTCTATCATCCTACCAATTTTCATGCAAATCTGTACATGACAAGTAAACATTTTTAACAAAAACATACATTTGAGGTTTATGTTTGAAATCACTCAAATAGACCAAAACCATATCAAACGAACTCGGAATTGAGTGATTCAAGCGGTCAGCGAACCGTCTCGCCCCGATCTACAAACCCATCTGCTCGCCTTCGCTGGAAAATGCTGCTACAATGGCCGGAGGAGCTGAACAGTCGCCGAAATCTTCATTTTTGAGCTTCTACGGTTTTTCTGATAAAAGCTGGACATCCAAAGCTCTGATCGAAGATCAAATTAGTGGGAATCTTCATTTATATTCCATGAACACTCAGTTAAAATTTGAGACCGATCCGACGATTAGATCTCCAGGAATCATCGTGTCTTTTTGGGCTATTTTCTCAAAAACGGGAATCGAAGAAGGGTGTGTTTTTGAATGTGTAGGCTATGGTGTAGAGATTTATGGAAATGGAGAGGATTAAGGTTTAAGGGCTATTTATACTCTCTTAAGCCCATGAATTTTAGGCCCATCTTTCGTTTTTAGTTCATATTACCATCTTTAAAGCCTACTTAACATTCCATCTTTGTTATTTTATTATTTCGTTTACTATCTCAAGTAAAATTTTCCATAATAATTAAATAATATATTAATTATCATTTTAAGAAATTTCGGGATGTTACAGAAAAATGACACCGAACAGACTCAAGTGTCTTTATTATTATGGTTTAAAACAAATATTGAAGTCACTTTCCGACCTTAAGAGTAAGAAGTTTAACACCATCATTGCTTGTTCCAACAACGTAAACCAAATTAGCATAGTCTTTCACATCACTTGTCTTCGACTTTGTAGAAGAAAATCCAAATTGACCATCACCTTATAAAACATCCACAAGTTTACGTTTCAGTTTGTCATTGGAATCACTACTTGACAACTTGATATCATTCACTTTCTCATCAACCAAACGATCAGAAATTGGGGTTTTATTAACCCTATTTTCAGAAATATGTAATAAACAAAAAAGTTATAAAACAATAGAAAAATAAATCATAATTATGAAATAATGTAAAATAGATAGGAGTGTAACAAAACTTTAGAGAAGCAGAGCTTGTAGATTGAAAGTCAGTTAAAGAATTTCCAAATGTTAGAGATCCGGAACCCGAAGGCTACATATATAATACGGCTGCGACCACGCCTCTTTCCACTCCGGGAGGTACTCCGACGGGACCTTTGTTCCTCGAGTTTTCACCTTTCCAAACTCCAACTACTTCACGATCCGAAGTTCCTTCTCCTCACGTAGGAGTCACAAACATCCCGGAGCATGTCGACTTGACACCGGAAGGGGTATCATGACATTTCTTACAACTAAGATTTCTTCTTAACCAACACATGAGCCAAGAAAGGGAAAAAGGGATAAGAATAAGGCTGGATTATGACGATCCGGAACCTTCACTGTCACTCGGACCTCCACCTCTCCCTTTTACCAGCTCACAACCAGCTGCTTCTCATTTGGAAGCTGGTCCAAGTGTAACCTGCCAACCTTTTAACCCAACTCCTTATGCCTACGGGAGGCCAAGCCCAACGGCCTTCCCTTTGTTCACTTAACAACCCCTCGGGCATGAAACCACTCTAAAACAAATATGGCAGTCACCAGCTTCAAGTGTTCCTCCTCCTACAGCCACTACATGGGAGCAGGCCATGACGGTCTTGCCCTTGGCTTGGAGTGCAGCAATGAGCACCCCCGTGGGAACAAACCAAATAGCAGCAACTACTAAACGCTTTCAAGGCTTTAACCTCATGCCTCAGATGAGGGCTCAAATGATGGCACACTTCCCTTGGACCCAGCTCATCAACCAAGCGCTGAGTACTCACCAAGGAGCAACAAGTCATAATCTCGCTACACGGGTAGAAAAAGACCTTGCAAAGCCCTACAAGCCCAGTAACCTATCTTGTTTCTCTCAAAAAATCACCGATTATGACTCTCAAATGAAAATCAAGATGCCATCCCATATAAAAACATATGATGGGACCGAGGATCCCGAAGACCACCTCCAGATCTTTACTGGTGCTGCCAGAATTGAAAAGTGGTCCAACGCTGAATGTTGTTTAATGTTTATGCAAACACTTGTCGGATCAGCCAGGATATGGTTCTATGACCTTCCTGCCCAAAGCATTCGAAGCTTCGATGATCTGAGCAAAGGATTCTTGGCCAACTTTTCACAACAAAGGAGGTACGTCAAGGATGCTACGGTAATTTTTCAGATAAAACAAAAAGATGATGAAAACCTTCGAGAATTCATCGAAAGATATAAGAAGGAAGGGTTGACGTATGTGGGGGCCGAAGAAAAAATTAGGGTGGCAGGCTTGATGAATGCCATCACCTCCAAATACCTCAGAAGGGTCTTTAACAAGTGCCTGCCTAAAACCCTCGAAGAAGCTCTCGAACAAGTTGAGGCTCATATCCGAGGAGAAGAGGTCATTGATATCAAAGAACAAAGAAAAATAGATCCTAGTTGGCGAGGCAACAACCCCAACCAAAAGAGAGGGAACTTCAATCCCTATGATAAACATTCAAGGAGCTCAAATCAACGAAGGCCTAAAGGTCGGAACCTTCCAAGCAGGGAAAAGACTGTGAACTTCACAGCTCTAACCAAAACCCGCCAGGAGATCCTTGCCACCGAAGAAGTGAAACACAGCTTCCGACCTCCTCGACCCTTGCCCAAAAGCAAGAAAAATGAAAGCTCCACCCCGTTCTATGAGTTCCACGAAGAAAAAGGTCACCACACCAATGATTGCTTTCAACTCAAGAGAAGAATTGAGGAAGCTGTTAAGTCCAGAGAATTGGCCCATTTGGTAAAGGGGGTCAAGGACAAGATGGCCGAAAGAAAAAGTGAAGAAGTGAACATGGTGAATATAGACCAAGGTGTTCCCCACAAATGACAACGTTTGGAGGCTTGGTAGCTTCAATGCGTCTGCTTTCCTCCACCTCAAGGTGAGTTACTCTCAAACCCTTTGGTGGTAGAAGTGATCGTGGGAACAACTAAAACAAACAAAGCCTACATTGACACATGGGCGGCCACAGAAATTATGTTTGAAAAGTTCTTCAACCAACTAAGCAAGGAAGAACGTTCAAGGCTTCAACCCCCCGGGTCATCTTAAAAGGTATCGCCAATATACCCCTAAAGCCTTTGGGCCAACTAACCCTTGATGTCTGTTTTAGTGAAGGCAAGATGAAGAAAACCAAACCACTCACTTTTGTGGTTATCAACATACCTTCCAACTATGATGTAATCATAGGAAGGTCAGGACAATGTGCGTTCAATATGGCTGTCTCGGTTGGTCAAGGTGCCGTAAAGTTTCCCACTGAGAGGGGAATTGCAACCCTTTAACCCACCCAAGAGGTTTACACAGTTGAAGGGGAAAGTTCAAAAAACGAAGACGACGAACAAGGCTTGATCATAAACCCCAAGTATCCTGAACAAAAGGTATGAGTAAACACGAGCCTTTCCAAATAAACTCTCTCACACCTTGAAAAGTTTTGATACGCTATAGCGATGTCTTTGCTTGGTGCCCAGAAGACATGACGGGCATCCCTCGAAGCATTGCAGAGCATGAGCTAAAAATACCTCCAATGTCAAGCCCGTTTTTCAAAGGAAGCGGAGCCTAGCTCCTGAACGAAGCTTGGTAGCATGCCAAGAGGTTGAAAAGCTTGCCTTAGCTGGGATCCTACGTGAGGTCAAATATCAGTCTTGGGTTGCTAATCTAGTCATGGTTCGAAATCCCGACAAGTGTTGGAGGATGTGCATCGACTTCAAAGACTTGAACAAAGCATGCCCGAAGGATTGCTATCCCTTACCCGAGATAGACCTCAAGGTTGACTCTTTAACCGACCATCCCTTTAAGTGTTTTCTCGACGCTTACAAGGGTTATCATAAAATTCTCAGGAAAGTAGAAGATGAAGAAAAAACCGTATTCCACACGGACAAGGGTATTTTTTGTTATCAAAAGATGCCTTTTGGTCTAAGAAATGCCGGAGCAACCTATCAACGTTTGGTTGACAAAGCATTTTCCAGCCAAATTGGCAAAAACATGGAAGCTTATGTCGATGACCTGGTAATCAAGAGCAAGACCGAGCATCAAATGCTCAATGATGTACAAGAAACCTTCCAAAACATGAAACTCAATCCCGGAAAATGTTCATTCGGATTCGAAGAAGGCAAGTTTTTGGGACACATCGTAGGGAAACAAAGCATAAAAGCCAATCATAACAAAGTCAGGGCTGTTCTTGAAACTAAATCTTCACAAAGAAAAAAGAAGTAGAGAGTCTGAACGGAAGGCTTGCAGCCTTGAAGCGTTTTACCTCTAAGCTCGCTGAGAAATTGTAGGTCCCCCCGGGGGCGTCGCCGATCGATACGAGATCCGCACGAGGTCTAGGAGTGCGGAATCCTCCTAGACTCGTTTATTGGTGTAAAGATGAAGAACACAAACACGTACACGAACAAATACGAACAAATACAAGAACGGGATAAACAAATATGCAGATTCTTATATAATAATCAAAACGAATTACATACCAAACTCGTAAACAAATGACGGCCGACCCGAGGTGAGCTCTACCTCGGGCCGTCCCACACGGCTCACTCTCTCGGTTTCTCTCTAGCTAATTAAACTTATCACACAATACTCTAAATTCTTGATCTCTAACCCTAAACACGACACACATATATATATATAAACTTCACGGGCTTGGGCCTGTAGGCGAAGTTGATATAACTTCGCCTATGGCAGAAGTTGTGCTAACTTCGCCTATGGCGAAGTTGTTCTAACTTCGCCTGTGGCGTTCCGCTGGTCAGAATTGCATAGCGACGGTCACAAAATGCACCAACAGACTCCCCTTTGACCATTGCTCTCAATTCTAACAAACACGAAAGATCATCTGTTACAAAACATGCACCAACAGACTCCCTCTTAACTGATGATCTTCTGTTTGCCCTTCAACCAGCCGTGTCTGAAACTGTCATGTAGCTTCACAAATCTACCAATCACCCAGCGTCTTCTATATCAGATCTCCCCTTCAGTGTAACCTTCTCCGACTATAACGATTGAGGTCTTTGAAATGCATGCATCCTCGTGCCAATAGATCATCTCAACCAATCACGTGAGTCCATCTGACTTCACCAACATGTGAAGTTGGGCTTCCTCCACAACTTCACCAACTCGTCGGCATACGATAAGGTTTAATCTTCAACTACTCAACATCAAGTGATCAATTTCATCACAAAACCACCTTGACAGAATCTAACACATGACCATTAATTCATCCGAAGCATCTTCAATCACCAGGGATAACGATCAAGAACATAAACACTTTAGTTCCCGATTAAATCCAACTTGTTCCAGAATTTTCACTCTAATAAATAAGCATC
Source organism: Bidens hawaiensis (assembly GCF_021521415.1). NCBI lineage: Eukaryota > Viridiplantae > Streptophyta > Magnoliopsida > Asterales > Asteraceae > Bidens > Bidens hawaiensis. The sequence goes on along the minus strand of NW_027496468.1, from coordinate 63,721 downwards.
ACGTTTCAGGATCCAATTCTCGAACGCCTTGAAAATAACATAAATAATATGCTCTGACCGCAATCCAGTAATGACAAAAACCTTCAGTTCAATTTGACTTTCTTCAGTTGGTCAACCTCGAACAACAACAATTTCATTGCCCACAAACACCCAAATATGTGTCAATATCCAGTTTCAATCAGTATCCCATTCACAAACTCAACTCCATATCCAGAGTTGACACGTATTTGTTCACACGTAAGACCCAGAGATAACAAGTTTCACTCGTTGACGGAACAACATCTCCGGTCTCACAATAATCATGTACACCTGGCCATACAGACGAAAACACCAAAATACTTTTTTTTTTTAAACTAGTTAACTTCGCCTAAAGTTAACATCGCCTGTTCATAACTTCGCCTGGCTAAAACTTCGCCTGTCAATAACTTCGCCTGTCCATAACATCGCCTGACTGATAAGCGAACTTGAGAAGGTAGGCGAAGTTGTGGATAACTTCGCTTAACCTTATATCTTCGCTGAAACCCTACGAACAGTGACGGCAACTTCGCCTGATGAACAATAACTATGCCTGCGGCGCTGTTCGGCCAGAAACGCACAGAAACGTGCCAGAAACACCAAAACACAGATCTCGAACCATAGCATAAAAGCCTAAGGCTCTGATACCACATGTAGGTCCCCCCGGGGGCGTCACCGATCGATACGAGATCCGCACGAGGTCTAGGAGTACGGAATCCTCCTAGACTCGTTTATTGGTGTAAAGATGAAGAACACAAAACGTACACGAACAAATACGAACAAATACAAGAACGGGATAAACAAATCTGCAGATTCTTATATAATAATCAAAACGAATTACATACCAAACTCGTAAACAAATGGCGGCCGACCCGAGGTGAGCTCTACCTCGGGCCGTCCCACACGGCTCACTCTCTCGGTTTCTCTCTAGCTAATTAAACTTATCACACAATACTCTAAATTCTTGATCTCTAACCCTAAACACAACACATATATATATATATATATATAAACTTCACGGGCTTGGGCCTGTAGGCGAAGTTGTTACAACTTCGCCTATGGCGAAGTTGATATAACTTCGCCTATGGCAGAAGTTGTGCTAACTTCGCCTATGGCGAAGTTGTTATAACTTCGCCTATGGCGAAGTTGTTCTAACTTCGCCTGTGGCGTTCCGCTGGTCAGAATTGCATAGTGACGGTCACAAAATGCACCAACAGAAATCCCTACCCTTCTTTAAAACACTAAAGGGTTGCACAATAAAAAAGACTTCAGGTGGACGAAAGAAGTGGAAGAAGCCTTCAAGAAAATGAAGCAACACTTGGCTTCGCTTCCAGCTATTGCAGCCCCCGAAACGGGAGAACTGATCCCTGTCTATCTCTTGGTCGCTGAAGAAGCATTAAGCGGGGTCTTAACCATCGAACGAAACAAAGTTCAGGTACCCGTTTATTTCTTTAGTAAAACATTAAAACTAGCAGAGATCAAATATCCTCCTTTGGAAAAACTTGCTCTAGCCTTAATTCAAACTGCCAGAAGGCTTCGAAGGTACTTTTAAGCACACCCTATACAAGTGGTCACCGATCAACCCATCAAAAGTGTGCTTGAAAAGCCCGAAAATTCAGGCCGATTAGCCAAATGGGCTGTGGAACTAGGTGAACACAACATCACCTATGTCCCAAGGAAAGCTGTCAAAGCCCAAGTCTTGGCGGATTTCATTGTAGAAATCCCGAAGCAAGTCATTCCGGAAATACATACAACTGCCACTGAACCTTCTGACCCTAAAGCCTGGAATATTTTTACCGATAGAGCTTCCAGCATTGAAGGGTCAGGAGCTGGGCTCATTTTAATCAACCCCGAAGGGTTAGAATTCACATATGCTTTCCGACTTGAATTTCAGACCACCAACAACGAAGCTGAATATGAAGCATTAAAAGATGGTTTGAAAATTTCTAAAGAGATGAAGATCCAAAAACTAAAAGTCTTCATAGACTCGTTGCTTGTTTCAAGTCAAATCAATGATAGCTGTGTAGCAAAAGAGCCCAACATGAAGAAGTATCGTGAGAAGGCAAAGGAATTGATGAACACGTTTCAAGAATGCACTATCAAACAAGTCCCAAGATCACAAAACAAAAGAGCCGATGCCCTGAGCAAACTCGCATCCCTCACATTTGCATACCTCACCAAGAAAGTATTGGTAGAATTGTTAAAAACTTCTTCAATTCAAGAACTGGAGGTTCAAGATGTAATCACTAAAGAAGGTCCCAATTGGATGACTCCCATAGAAAATTTCATCAAAAATGGTGAGTTACCTCTGGACCAGACAGAGGCTGAAAATGTTCGAATCAAGTCCCGACAGTATGTGATGCAAGGAGAAACCCTTTAGAAAAAAAGGTTACCTTGCACCACTACTAAGATGTGTGGCCCTGAACAAAGTCAATATCTAATCAAAGAGGTTCACGAGAGGATATGTGGAGCTCATTTTGGGCCAAGAACGGTGGTTGAAAAATTGATGAACCTCGGATACTTCTGGCCCACGATGCACCGAGATGCAACAGAACAACTTAAGAAATGTGAAGCTTGTCAAACTCATGCACCGGTTCCCAAAAGCCCTAAACACGAACTAGTTCCTATCTCCTTGGCCTGGCCATTCTACAAGTGGGGAATGGATATCGTTGGTCCATTCCCACCAGCCAAGGGTGGGGTGAAATTTATGTTAGTAGCCGTGGACTACTTCACTAAGTGGCCTGAAGTCAAACCACTTGCAAAAATAACGGGCAAACAAGTCATCGCTTTGTATGGGAAAGCATCATTTGTCGCTATGGGCTGCCAGGAGTGTTGGTCATGGATAATGTGAAACAATTTGCTGAGAATCCTTTTAGCACATGGTGCAAGGAATTCAGAATCAGCAAAGTGTTCAGCTCCGTTGCATACCCACAATCCAACGGCCAAGTTGAAAGAACAAACAGAACTATTGTGGAAGGAATCAAAGCAAGGTTGGGAAGACATGACAACAATTGGCTTGAAGAACTCCCAAATGTTCTATGGGCAATAAGAACGACCGAAAAAACAAGCCACAAACGAACACCTTACAAATTAGTTTTCGGATCGGAAGCTGTAATCCCAGCAAAAGTCGGAGTTGTGACTCAAAGAACACTCAACATGGATCTCGAATCAAACAACAATGAGACCAAGTTGAACTTGCAAATCCTTGAAGAAATCCGTGACCAAGCCGCAGTACAAGAGGCTAAGTACAAACAAAAAATGGAAGCTTATTACAATGCAAGAGTGAAACATGAACGTTTCAGGCCAGGAGATCCTGTACTCTGAAACAACAAGGCCAACAAGAAATAAAACCAAGGAAAACTCGGCCCAAAGTGGGAAGGACCATATACAATCCTTGAAGCTCACAAAGGTTTATCCTACAAACTAGCCGACGCAGAAGGCAAAAAGCTTCCCAGACACTGGAACAGCAAAACCCTTAAAAGGTTCCATGCCTAGTTAAGAACTTAAAATGTATTTCAAGAGATGTACAACTCTCCTTTTTGTAAACAAAAACCTCTTGAATGAATGTTGAAGTCTTTATCATAACTTGTCTTTACTATCCTATAATCAGGTTGAGAACCTAGCAAGAAACTCCATGGAAAGGGCCATGTAAGGGGATGAGCTCCCAGGCCACATCGCTCAATAGGTTCAAGGGATAAATGAACCTATATAAGGGGTGAGTTCCTATATCAATCCAACTCCATGAGACTTAGAAAATTTTTATACAAAACTTGTCTCATAGACGGGTCTGAACAGCCTACGTCAACTCGTTCCTTAAGCTTTGAAAAAAGTTTACGAAAAAAATATACACAAAGTAATGATATAAAGGATTGATAACATGTGCTTTTTACCTAATGGAGCCTTGAAGCTAAAGTGACTGTAGCACTAAAACTTCTTAAGGAAAATTAGTTAAATAAACACATCAAACAAACAAGACAAGCAACAAAAATACAAAACATCAAATGCTACGATTCATAAAAAGGCCCCTAAAGGCCATAACCAACATTGTTCATAACAGCCATCTAGGCTAAACAAAGAAATCACAAAGATTCCCATAAAATTGTTCAAACGGCCAACAAGGCCAACCACAACCATAGAGCAGAAACCTTAAGGGTTCCATGCAAAATCTAAATTGTTTGAATACATCACATTGTTTAAAGTGCTAAGATAGCTACGAATTAATTGTTCAAACATCAGAAGCAGGTTTTGAAGCACTGGCACCACCATTCTTACCTTTCTTGAACTTCCTCGCTTTTGAGTCACCACCAACAACAGTTGAACCTTCGAGACTGGCCGGATGAGATCCACCAGTATCTCCGGAAAAAGTCTCTTCGCTGTCACCCAAGCGAGAACATTTCTTGGATAAAGACTCAAGCACCTCAGAATAAATCTTCTCATCAAGACCAGCTGGTTTTAAACCATGCAAATCAGAAATGGGTTTACCAAAACAAGAAGAAACTTCACCCACATAGGGGTAAGTAAGCCTCTCCATTGCATGAACGGATTCCTCAAAAAGCTTGGAAGCTTCAGAGTTTTCCATAGATGATTGCTCCAAGGTCTGACCAGACTCATGAAGTTTGAAACTAGCAACCAAACCCAAGTGTTTCCCATAGTTCAGTAATTTTGTGTAAACGCCACCCAGAACTGAATTGAATTCGGATGAGTGAAGAAGGTAAGTCACAACTTGATGAAACCCATGCTCAATCAGCCATCGGTTGTCATTAGTAGCTTGAACGACTGGAGCCTTCAAACCTTCCTTCTCCAGAGCGAAGGTTTTCTTCTGAGCCTCCAAGGCTTCCCTATCGGCTTCCAGCTGAACTCTATCAGTTTCCATCTTCTTTTTTAACTCCTCAATCTCAATCTCATGATTACAGGAAAGTTCATCAATTTTCTTCACCCAATCTTCCTTTTTCTTCGAAAACCTATCAACATCCTTCTTCATCGCTGCCATGGAGGCCTTCATCCTATCCTTTTTCTTGGAAAATTCTTCATACTCTTGCATCCCTTTTCGAAAGCGAGTAACACCCTCAAACAAAAGGGCCGAAAGGTTGCAAGAGCTAAGAATCAGTCTCGAGAGCATGGTATCACCATCCATCTCAGATATAGAACTACTAACTCCAGGGGGAGCAAAGTTAGACAAAACTTCAGCACAAACATCTAGGTCTTTAAAACTATCACACACTTTAACACTCCAGTCAGGAACATAAACTTCGTCTCCACCCAAATCCCAAACACCCATTCTAGATAACCCCTGAATGGAGGGTACCACAACCTTCTTAACAACCGACTTCTTCTTCTTAGCCACAACCAACCCTTGCTCTCTCTCTGCCTCAACACTTGGACCCTGATCCACAACGGTCTCAACGTTGTCACTAACATCTACAGGTTTATGTGAGGACGGCTGACCAGAGGGTTTTGGCAAACGCCGATTGGGATGGCGGGTAGAAACCTTGGGAGCAGTGGCCTTGGCAAAACCTTTAACATTTGGAACACCTACGTAACCAGAACCTTCGAACCTATGCTCCGCCCCTCGAACGACAACATTCTCACCAACAGTAGCTGCAACATCTCCAAATGCAACATCAGAAGTATCATCGCTTTTCACAAAATCCAAAGCAGACATAACTACAAAAACAAAGGAAATTTGTCGAAAAGCAAATTGAAGAAACATAACAATGCAAGATAAGCAAATGCATACCCTTATTATTTCTTATAAGCACGAGATCATGATTAGGATTATCCCACAACTTGCTAAGTCCTAACAAAACGAGAAGATGTTCGGGAAAGGGACGAAGCCGTGACGGACACTTCCTAATGGATTTCAAAAACAGAGCCCAACTCCGAATCAGATGGCTCTGGCTCATTGAAAACGGCATCGGGTTGCCTCCAAACAAGTTTAAATGGAACAATAGAATCGAAAAGAAAGAAAAACCGATCTTTCCAGGTACCAAGGGTCGTAACCGTGGAAGATATTAAGCAAGTATCAACCTGAGAAGTCTCAAAGGTATACCAATCTCCGTTCTTCGCTAGACGAAAGAAACGGCGAAAGAACAACAACGACGGATCAAACCCTAAAGCCCTACATAAAACTTCAAAATGCAAACCCTAGCAAGCCCCAACGGGTGAATCTGACCAAAGGATATACAATAATATTCTAACACATTCAAAACAGATATCGAAAAAGGGTGACGGAGGTTAGAGAATTCTAAATGACGACAATAAAGAGCGATCGACCAGGTCGGACAACGATCGATTGAAGCGTCAACCGCCGGAGCCACCGGTCTAAACTCTAGACCTATACCCCACTCATGGCAAAACGATTCGACTTCTTCCTGGGTCAAACGAGAATACCTCAACGATAAATCTTTACGAGCACCCATAATTTTGAAAGAAAAACCAAAAATTTGAACTAACCTGGGCAAAGGGTTGAAGGAAACTTGATAATATGTTTGGAGAATAAGGTGGGTATTTAAAGAAAATCTATATGTAAAATAGTAGGTGATGATAATAAATGGCAGACATTGGGAACTAGTACATGCAGAAACCACCCAATCAATCACATCACCTGTCTTGTCAATAATACAAAAAAGCGAATCATTCAAGCCATGAAGCCTTTAAGCAATAAAAGAATGTGCAAAAGTCAGATGTCTTTGAGCTTACTTCCTAAAAACCTCTGACATGGGGGGCTGACGACTGGGGTAGCCCAAAGCCTAATAAAATGACTTTCACACATTAACGCAAAAAAGGTTAAATGGTTAAGAGGTTCGCCAATTCAGGAAAACAAGTACATGAATAGTAAAAAGCATGTAACAGTAACATGTCATCACTGGTTACTTGTACAAGTCTCTCAGCCGTAAAAAAGACACATACTCAGAAAACATAACTATTAACCACTGGTTAATAACCTTCCACGCTTAAAAAGGTCAACCCTCTACTGCAACGAAGGTTCACTAGTTTAAATCATGGGACAAAAGACTTACATTTCTTCTCTATATAAGAAATGTAACTCAGCCATAACAAACACACTAGATCTGGGAGTTAACTTACACTCTCTGATCTTCTCTTCTTCCTTGAGAACTTGCACTTTGCAAGTTTCTTTCTTACTTCAAAAATATCATAACTTCACTAAGAATCTACATCCAAGAACCGGCTCTTGCATCTCGGTCTTGGATCCTTAGTGAACTATAACAAATAACAACTAACCTAGTGAACCTCTCTCTAAGTTTTGCAAACATAGGGGACCCGACGACATGCGTTAGGTTAACCAGAACCCTTGAAGCTTGTTAGCCTAACCAGTCTATTCACTATCATTGGTCTTATAATTGTTGTAGCAACATCTATAATCTATAATATATATAAACTAAGACCCAAAAATCCTACGTGTCGCGATGTGGTCGCTCCCCATTTTCTTGGAGTCATCAGATTTGCTTGATTTTTAAATGGAGGCTTCTCATGCATTTGACCCGAAGTCACGGGTATGGGTCTTATCAAACCCATATATTTCTTAAATGGGTTATAACATCTCAATAAATTAAAAACTAATCTCACCAGATATTTGATACAAAAATCCTATAAAGTAGGGATATGCTAAAAATTAATATATGATTTATTTAAAATATATATATATATTATTTATAATTAAAAAACCAATTTTATAGTAAAAAAATAAACGGGTCTTGGGTCTCATCAAACCCATATAGTTTTTAAACCGGGTTATAAAATCTCATTTATTTATGAAACAATTTATCGTCAAACCATAAGTATATTATTAACTTTCATACAATAAAAAAAATAAAAATTCAAAAAATAAATAAATATTAGAAAAAAATACTATAAACAACCCCCGTAATACGGGGGATAAAAACTAATATATATATATATATGTGTGTGTGTGTGTGTGTATAGGGAAGAGTTATCCTAAAATTAATTAGTTTCCTAGGAAGACTAGGAATAAATCATAGCCATTGGATCATGTTATTCAATAGTTGAGATTTAAAATTACCAATAACCGACATAGTTTCCTACAATACTCTTTCATCATTGTAACCGACATAGTTCTTTAGAATTTTTTTTCTCCATAATTTGTAATGCCAAATGTCAAAAATCTGTTGGTTCTTACCATTTCAAGGAAACCTTTTTTTATTTGAACAATTTTATATATGTATTGTATATATATATATATACACACACTAGTTTTTATCCCCCGTATTATGGGGGCTGTTTTACATTATTCGTTTTTAATATTTATATACTTTTTTGGGTTTAATTTTATTTATTGTAATGAAATTAATAATATACTTAGAGTTTGATGATAAAAAGGTTTCACAAATAACTAAGATGTTATAACCCGGTTTAAAAGTTATATGGGTTTGGTAAGACCCAAGACCCGCTAATTTTTTTTTACTATAAAGTTGTTTCTTAATTATAAACAATATTAAAAAAACATATAATAATTTTTAGTATATCCTTTTTTATAGGATTTTCACATCAATAATTTGGTGAGAATAATTTTTAATTTAATGAGATGTTATAACCCCTTTAAGAAATATCTGGGTTTGGCAAGACCCATACCCGTGAATTCGGGTCAAATGCATGAGAAGCCTCCATTTACAAATCAAGCAAATCTGATGAGTCCAAAAAAAGGGGGAGCGACCACATCGCGAACGTAGTATTTTCATGTTTTCGTTTATATTATATATATATATATATACGGTAGAGATAATGTACGATAATGCCTTAACGTACGAGAGGTACGCGAGACACTCAAAGGCAAAAAACAAAGGCAACAACCTAAAACGCTCAGAAAACGCTCACAAAACCTTAAACGCTCAGCCAAAAACCTAAAACGCTCAGAAAATGCTCAAAAAACGGTCTTCGTGAAAAAATTAAAAATTGATCGATTAAAGATCCAAAACTGTTTTTTCGGTTAACCAATGATTAACTGGATATGTATTGACGATTCCGAGATGTTAAGATGTAATTTCATGGATCGATTCGTGAAAAACGGGATTCACGTATGTTAATGTACGTTAAGAATTAGTGTATTGGATCTTTTCACTATATATACATATATAAATGTTTAAGTTCAAGAAAGAAATGATATTACTGCGAGAAATGCGTGAAATGAGTATGAGCCAATAGTTTTAATTTATATTTTAAAAGCATAAAGATATATGAAAAAATGTAAACTCAACAATAAATGCACCCTCTCTCTTCAATTAATACAACTAATATAACCATAATAAATCTTTCTCTAATTAATAAACAACTTTTCTAACCACACCGCCGGTGTGGTTAGAACGCCGGACCAAACGCCACGTAAGGCAATAAACGTGACATATATAACCTGCGACAATCAAATTATGGTCAACGTCAACCTGCGACAATCAAATTATCATCGACGTCGTCGATCAAATCAGTCATGCCTAACCGCCACGGTAAGCGCTTCAAGTGGCGGTTTGATGTTTTTCTTTAAATTATTTAATGTAATATTGAAAAAATATGTCTTTTAATAATTTTTTTTATGAAATAATGTAATTCTCACTTTAGTAGAGGTCCTAAGGTGCTTTGGTGTATAATATGAGGTGTTAGCTATATGTTTATAAAAATATAAAATGAAATCTACATCTTCATTTTGGTTTGATTTTTTGTGTTTTAGTTATACGCAAAATCGAATCCAAGTTGTCGGCTTTTCTTTTGGTTTGGAATATACATCTTCTTGGAACTCAATTTTCATAATTTGTGAAAATTTTTATTTCATTAGCTTATTATATTGTTAAAACTAATTCTATGACCATGTTTATCTTTATTTGTTAGTTGGATTTTAATCATTATAGCCTTACAATATTAAAAAACATAATACCATGTCTTACAAAATACCAAAGTTCTTAACATAAAAAATAGTAATGTTTCATAGAAAATAACAAAGTAATGTAAATAAATATCTACACTACCGTGTCGTCGTCTTCGTCCCTGTCGGTGGCGGCGCCGACCCTTGATGTGCTAGCCTCGTGGTCAAAACCTGGGGGAGGTAATGTGTAATCCTCACCACGCTGTAAGCTGGCCTCCCTCTCCATCATCCATCGATCTGATGTTTCATCCATAGCACCGCGTTCTCTACTCTCCGTAAGAGGGCATCGGTGGCGTGGTCTAAACGCACAACGCGATGGATGCACGGGACGTGCTGTGGCACCCGTGGCTGACATTAAAATGATTATTAAACGTTAATATGTAGACGAAACAAATAAATGTTAACGAGTTTTAAAAGTTACCTAAACTTGCTCCACTCCATTCGCCACCTCATCCTCCCCTCCGTCCTGCTCCCCCGCTGGCTCTACGTGGTTCTCCTCGAAGTGCACCTCCGGTGCATCCAATGGCGGAGGCTCGACTAGTGGCACCGATATGTAAGGTTGAGAGTTCAAGTCCGTAACGAGATGGTATACAACCCTCCCGTCGGGCTCCCTAAACCGGCGAGCAATATGCATGCCCTGGGCACTAGAACGGTTGAGCTCGCGAGGGAAACTATCGATATCGTAAGAGTAGCTAGCTGTGCTTGTAGTCCCAAATTCATCGTGGCGTGCTTCATGTATGGGCCGCCGAGCAACGATCCTCGCCCCTACCTGTGCGGGTATGTGGAAATGTAGTCGGCGAAGGCGCGGGCGAGGTTGCAATGAATCCCCGTCAGAAGGCACCATAAATAAAACAAGTCTCGGAGGCTGCAGTGGTGAGCACCCTGAATCCGACTCTGGACGGACGAGGCTATCAGCCTGTGTAGGTACCTGCACAACGAAATATAATATAACGTAATTTAATATAATGTAGCGTAATATAATACAATGTAACGTAATGTAATATAAAATAATGTCATAATGTAATGCAACGTAATGTAAAGTAACGTAGTTTAACCTACCTGTACAACGGGTCAATGATGCGGGAGGCTTTTTCTTGGATACATGGTGGGAAAGCCTCTCTCCCAATCGTGCACCACCAAATGCACAAATAATTGTCCGGGCCCTTGTGGACGCTCGCGGTGTAGATCGGCTGCCAGACCTCCTGCTCGGTGTAAAAGCCGATCGCCACGGAGAACTCCTCCAATGAAAAGTACTGGTCGACCCCTAACATCTTGAAGGCAACCTCCCACGCACGACCATTTGGGCCCGGAACTCTCATCTGCACCTCTTGCCTCACCGACTCCTGTGGCCTAAAATAAAATAAACAATTTCTTATGAATATATTAAAGCAATCTGTAGTCGGTAAACAAAGTTTGACAAAATAGGTAAAAAGTAAAACACCTGAAACGGAATGTAGAGTAAACCTCTAGCGTAGGCTCCCGGTGTGCGGGGTGGTTCATTGTAAACAACCTCATCCACGGCGTGTCCTCCCCGACATACTTTAACATCCTATTGGTCTCGCCATCTTTGTCCAGAAAAGTACGGCTTAAGATAATATTCGCCCGAGGGGTCATCATCTGAAGCGGCAGGTACCGGTCGTGCTCGAGTGTCCCGACAACAAATTGCGTGTGTTGGTAACCCACCAACACTTCATCCCCTTCAATAGGTTTAGGCGGCCGTTATGTCTGCCGCCTCCGTCGTGGCCGCTGCTCCTCCTCCTGCTCCTGCTGGTGTTCAATCTCTTCAAGGATGTCCATCTGGTACCACATATTAATTATATATCATTTTATTTAACTGACTATGAAAAAAAAATTAATCAATCTGCCACGTATATATGTCAACGTGGCGGATTTAGTCGTCTCCTACACTTCACTGGAATCTGGCCTACCAAGTACCAACGTTCTTTCGAATCTCCTACCAATGAAACTAAACATTAAAATAACCCGATTAACTAAACCTATATAACCGATTGATGTTTACGATTTCCCAAACCATAACCCGATTAACTAAACCTAAAATAACTTGATTAACTAACTAAACCGATTGACTTACCTGATGAGACTGTGCAGGGGTCTGTTCGTTGTTTACTGCGGTGGTCGTTGATGCCCGGGATCGTTCAATGGAACCGATCTCGATTGTAGGTGTGGTGGGAATGAATAACGTAGAGAAGGAAACGGTAGAAATAAGGGGTGTCCAATACGCCACGGTAAGGTCTTACCGCTGCCTATATGTTTACTTTTTTATTAGGCTTTTTTTATGCGTACTGTTATATTTTACGTCACGTGAAGGTTCTTAAAACTACTCACATTGGTGAATTAGTGTTAGTTTGAAGGGATTTTTACATATATCTCCTCCTTAACTTACCTTATTACATATTTCCCCAGTGTTAAATAACTAATTACATATTTCCCCTTTTAATATATAATTAGCATTTTACCCTTCTTCAATTTACAATACAATATTAGAAATTTCCATGTTCACGATATATCAGCGAACGATCTTAGCGAACACAGCAAACGGTGTCTCTTCGAATTGATCGTTCCTCCGGCGTCCTTTCCAATCGGAGGTTCTTCCTCCGGCGAACACAACAACCTCCGGCGTCTTCTTCTATTGATTTTTGGGTAATTAAACTTTTGGACTTTTCAAAGTCTTCATATTCTTATATATGTATATGTTACAATATATGGCTTTACGGCGTCTTCATCTTGTTTCCTAATATGTTGGTTGACTAAATTATTTATTTTCATTTGTTATGCTTACAATAGTGTTCTAAAAAACTAAAAAAAGTACTGACATAAATGGATGTAACATAATGCAAAGGAATACAAAATAAAAATATATTAAATGTAAACATTACAGAAAGTGTATAAAAATACCTTTTTTTATATTTTCAAACGATTAGAAAAATTGGCTTTAACTGAACTGATTAGCTTCAGATATTCATCTAAACTCCGATTCAATTGTGGTTTAGATTGGGAATATATGTAATTGTTATTAAGAAGTAGATATATGTAAGTAGTTCTTTAATTAGTTCACTGGGGTAAAATTGTCAACTAATTAGCTAGTTTTAATGAATTGGGTAAATATGTAATATAGGTTGTTTAGGGAGGGGAAATATGTAATTCATTTTTTAAGGTTTGGATATATATGTAATCACATCATATTTTATATTATTAACAAGTTTATATTGTCTATTAGGCCGAATTTACTCTAATTATGAGGTACAGAAGATCAATTAGAACAATTAAACGAACATTAGGGTCTAAGAAATCAATTATTGAATCGGGTATTAAAAAACGGAATGCTGATTCGGGTTTGGTAAATGGATATCCAATTGTATAATATGGGTTATAATGTAATTCACATATGTGAACCCAATCGTTGTTAATCATAATCTTTTAAAAGGTTCGACGCTATAAGACATTTTTGGCATAGGTGAAAGAAAAATAAACGGGTTAAGGGTTTGGGTTAAAAAGACGGGTTATGGATATGGTTATAGATTTGAAAATGTAATATTTAAGCAGATTTTCAATATGGTCTATGAAGTTTAATGTGTGGTTCGTCCCTCAATTACGAGTTGTTACAATTTTTAACGTGCGCGATACTACATATTAATATAATATATGTAAAATAGTAGTTGCTACATTTTTATTTCATTAAACTAAGTTAGTTACTCAACTAGTAATCCGCACAAAATGGCTCCTCTGATGGTAGCATCCATGTGAGATCACTTCATGCTTGTATTTTTGAGGTGGCACCGAATTCATTAAGAGCCTTGGTCCTCTTCGTTAAGTAGTAGGTAGTTTGAGCTGGTCCGTGCGTTGGGTTCCCTGCTCCAGGGTTAAATGGAGTTTACTGTGCCTGTAATCGGCACTAATGAGATTTATGATGGTGGACTAATTAAGAGTTCCACCTAGCCACGTCTACACCCCTACGACTGCATGTCACCATCTTTTATAAATAGAAGCACATTTCCACCCAGATTGATTTCAAACCTAACAAATTAAATTGACTCAATCTGTTATTGTTAATCAATCAAGCCTTAAGTCTTTTGATTATTAGCTGATCGTGATCAATATACACTAAACAATTATCTCAGTTGATGACTGGATTTTGGTTAATTGGATGCTACAACCGACGGGTAAGAGGTATCACGGATGATCAAGTAAAACGTTGATTAAAACGCAATTAAATACAGGGGTTAAGACGGTTAGGTTTAGGAGATGGTATCTTGGTAATTAATTGAAATATTAACAATGATTTCATGTTCTACAAGATCAACAAGTGTCGGTCACGTATTTAGGGTTAAATCACATCATATTTGATATTATTAACAAGTTTATATTGTCTATTAGGCCGAATTTACTCTAACTATGAGATACACAAGATCAATTGGAACAATTAAACGAACATTATGGTCCAAGAAATCAATTATTGAATCGGGTATTAGAAAACGGAATGTTGACTCGGGTTTGGTAAATGGATATCCAATTGTATAATATGGGTTATAATGTAATTTACATATGTGAACCCGGTCGTTGTTAATCATAATTTTATTAAAGGTTCGTCGTTATAAGACGTTTTTGGCATAGGTGAAAGAAAAATAAACGGGTTAAGGGCTTGGGTCAAAAAGACGGGTTATGGATATGGTTATAGATTTGAAAATGTAATATTTAAGCAGATTTTCAATACGGTCTATGAAGTTTAATGTGTGGTTCGTCCCTCAATTACGAGTTATTACAATTTTTAACATGCGCTGTACTGCATATTAATATAACAAATGTAAAATAGTATTTGTTACATTTTTATTTCACCAAACCCAGTTAGTTACTCAACTAGTAATCCGTACAAAATGGCTCCTCCGATGGTAGCATTCCATATGAGATCACTTCATGCTTGTATTTTTGAGGTGGCACCGAATTCATTAAGAGCCTCTGTCCATCTTTGTTAAGTAGTAGGTAGTTTGAGCTGGTCCTTGTGTTGTGTTCCCCGCTCCAGGGTTGAATGGAGTTTACTGTGCATGTAATCGGCACTAATGGGATTTATGATGGTGGACTAATTAAGATTTCCACATAGCCACGACCACCCCTACGACTGCATGTCACCACAAAATAGCGTCTACACAACAAACGTATGGTTTTAATAATATTGGCACAAATGATTTAAACATGATCGTGTTTTTTTTTTAATAATTTGTAGGCCGAGAAGGAAATATCGTTGATAGGAAACATGTTTGAGGGGGATATGATACACTAATATGTTTGTGTAAATGGTTGATGGTAGTTGTTTTTATAGACAAAATTTTTTGGATGTCAATGCCACGTTAAGAGCTTTACGTGGCGGTTAGAGACTAACCGACGTTATCTTTAAACGTCACGTATAATACTAAACGAGGCATTTAAAAACGACAATTAAACTTTTCTTGTTTGATTTAACCATTTACAACATGCACATCATCAACACCATCATCATATCATCATCATCATCATCATATCATCACATCATCATCATATCATCACATCATCCTCATCATCATCATCATCATCATCATAATCATCATCATCATATCATCATCATCATATCATCATCATATCATCATCATCATCATCATCATATCATCATCATCATCATCATCAACAACACCAACAACTATCGATTATCTATATATTTAGTTAATACATATTACAAGTTGTTTTTTTTGTTTTTTTCTTTGCGATATCGTGCAACGTCTAACCAATACCCTAATAAAGTTGTGTTGACTTGCTACATAGACATCCAACATTTTTAATTAGGTTAAATTTTTTTAGGTTTAGTTTTGGTATCATAACGAGCGTAGTCAATAACCATGGCATCATAATAAACGTAGAGGTCTTATGAGAAAAAAGAAATCTCCAAACTATCCGCCACTTAGAGGTCTCAAGATGGCGGTTTTAGACGTCCTTTAATTCAGGTTTTATAGAATTACACCTATATACACCACATAAAGCTCTTTCCATGGCAGAGGTTAACACGCTCCTTCTGCATGCTTTATCAGACTTTATAGATCTTCGCATGTCTAGATCTTCGCATGCTTAATCAAATTTTCTAGATCCTCGCGTTACCCTTATACGCCACGTTAAGCAGTTACCGAGGCGGTTAACATGCTCCTTCTGAAGGCCTTTGCAACCTTTTTGTATTTTCGAGTTACCTTTATACGCCACTTAAAGACCTTTCTGTGGCCGATAGGGGACCCTAGAAACCAACTATATAACAAGCGATAATCTATTGGCTCCATACAACAATAAACTCGTTAATCCCCCACACCACTCCACCCATACAACACGATAATACCCTGTAAAATAATAACAATGGAGCACGAAAATAGCATCTACACAGCGACGAAAAATTTGGTAAGAAATAAAAAAGATAATTGTGGCTATGTGAATGCTATTTTGGAGTCCATTATTATTAATATAGAATACGGTGTCGTCAGTCAAGGATTTAAGTCCTTCTTCTCAACATAATACCATGCAAAATAATAACGATGGAGCCCGAAAATAGCATCTACATAGCCACGAGAAATTTGGTCAGAAATAAAGAAGATAATTGTGTCTGTGTGAATGCTATTTTGGAGTCCATTATTATTAATATAGAATACGATCTTGTCGGTCAATCTAAGGCGGTTGGTCCAACGTTTATTGATAGCTGTGTAGACGCTATTTTGAAGTCTTTATTAAAATAAATATAAAACGAGGGGGATGAACGTGCCTGCCCCCCCATATATCCCAACAGTCCCGAAGATACCCAAAAGGTTGCAGAGGGATTTCGGATTTCGGTCAGCGAGAAGTGATGACTGGTGTGTGCCATTACTATTAATGGTTGAACAAAAGGTTGCAGACGGATTTCAAAAATGAAGCAATTGTCGTTTGTCTCAGTCCTGTGTAGATGCTATTTTTGAATTGTTATCGCAATGTCTATGTCACTGTTTAATTTGTTTTAAACATGTTAGGACTATTTTTTTGTGTGTTTAGTTTGTAAGTGCTCGTTCATTCTCATGTAATCTCATATTATAACACTATTATTATATTTCACATTTTAAAAATTACATTATCATTATATATTACGTAAAGGACGCAACTTGAACCGAGGCCATATTCATCGCCATTTTATAAAATTTTATTTCTATTATAATGATATAATTTAATATTAGTATTCAATGTGTATATATATTTTATTAACATTGAACGATATCGAAAATGAGACGATATTATAGTACTGCTAACTTTTGAATTTACTAATATATATATTACATTGCAAAATAGCATATACACAACAACTATTTGGCACATTGGTTTTATCTCATCAAATACAATTAGGCCATAACATTGTAATCCGTCGCTGATAACATTTCAGTACGGTCACAACTCCGCACCCAACTGATTGAATATCTCAACGATGGGTGTTTTATAATAATAATAATCACCCAACAAATATCCCACTTGAAATACGATGTTGTCGTACATATTTTGAAAGAGAGTTCACGACAACCGTCCTCGTCTTCACTGTCATCAAACTTGAAGTACAAAGGTAGAGGGTTATCTACATTTTATACATCTTCATTGATAACAATGAACTTGAAAATAGCATCTATACACCCACCACAATTGAGAATGACCGACGATGATAAACGGATTGGTGAGATAATTTTGGTGATATATTCATCTATATTTTGATAGTTTCTTTGCTTGAGAGTGCAATATTCTGAACATAAAACATCTTAGAAGTGTTTGGTTTGGCTAATTTGGTGAATTTAGGGGGTTCGGGGTTTTATAAACGATTTTTTTGAACTCATTATACGCTACGTAGAGTGTTTAACGCTGCGGTTCTTGGCGACATTATTTTTGCATGCTTTGCAGAGTGAATAATGTTTTTGAAATATCGTTATACGCCACGTAGGGCCCTATACGTGACGGTTATGGCCGGCATTATTTTTGCATGCTTTACAGAGTGAATATGTGCTTTACAGGCTTTTCAGACTTTGTATATTACCACGTTACCATTATACGCCACGTAAAGGTCTTCCAGTGGCGTTTAGATTGTTAAAAGTGTCGTTGTGTTCTTACCGTGGCATTTAACACGCTCCTGCTGCAGTCTTTTACAGATTTTTTGTATTTTCGGGTCACCCTTATACGCCACTTTAAGTCATTTACGTGGCCGATAGGGGACCCCAGAAACCATCTATATAACATGTAATAAACTACAAGCTTGGTGCAACCAAAACAAACTCGTTAATCCCCCACACCACTCCACCCATACAACATAACACCCTGCAAAATAATAACGATGGAGCGCGAAAATAGCATCAATGCAGCCACGAAAAATTCGGTCACAAATAAAGAAGATAATTGTGGCTGTGTGAATGCTATTTTAGAGTCCATTATTATTAATATAGAATACGGTATTTTTCGTCAATCTAACGCGGTTGGTACAACGGATATTTGTGGCTGTGTAGATGTTATTTTGGAGTCTTTATTAAAAGATGGGTATGATTAACATGCTTGTTGGGCACTTATAGTTCCCAAGAGTGAACTAAAAGGCATGTTGATAACATCCTCGGTCAGCGAGGAGCAACGATTGGTATGTACCACATTATTATTAAAGGAAAAAATGTGGCAGGCCGATTTTGAAATTGGAGCAGTGGCCATTGTCTCCGTCATGTGTAGATGCTATTTTGAAGTTGTTACCACAACGTCTATGTCCTGTTTAATTTGTTTTCAAAATGTTAGGACTATTATTATCATTTTTTTAGTTTGTAAGTACTCATTCATTCCCATGTAATTGTTTATTATAACACTATTATTATATTTTATATTTTGAAGATTACATTATCATTATAATACATTACATAAGAACACATGATGATCGGTTTTGAATGCATAACAGTGATGGGTTTGAAATTTAAAATTATTTAGAACACAATAACAATATTACATTCAAAAAATAACATTTACACAACAAATATTACATTTAAAAGTGTTGTTGGCCTCAACAAAATGTTGTTATGTAGGAATTCATCTTTATGGCGCTTCTCGGGTGGTTCTTTTGGATGTCGTTTGGAACCCGTCTATCGAAAGACAAGCTATTAGCCGGGCTTATCGGCTTGGTCAGAAGAAAGTGGTGTAATTCGCACCAGTGCCTCCTCCGTTGATAGCATTTCAGGTTCCCAATTTTTCATCAAAAATCACGATGTAAATTTATGTAGCCCATGTTGGTCAATCATTCTTAATTTTTAATTTTTTTGACGTTGTTAATAGCCTTAACTCTTCCCTCCATCATTCAATGGAGTTTATAGTGCCTGTAATCTGCACAGTTGAGTTTTACGACGATGGATAATTTGGTTGTTCCATCGGGCCACGACAACCCCCACCCTTGCATGTCACTCCAAAATAGCGTCTACACAAACAAAATTCGGTGTTAATAGTAACCGACTCCATGATTAAAACAGGTAGTTGTTTTGAGCAATTTGGGGGTCGTGAGAGAAATGTTATCAAGAGGAAACATGGTGGAGGGGTTTATGATAAACATGGAGGAGGGGTGTGTTTTATGATAAAGTATTGTGTTAGAAAAAATGGTGAACCGGAGTGGGTTTTTGTAGAAAAAATATGGGTCTCATCATACGCCACGGTTCGTGCTTACCCCGGCGTTTACAGACGCGGTATATTTGCACACTTGGCAGATTTTAGTGTGATTGCATTACCGTTATACACCACTTATAGACCTCTATGTGACGGTTTATGGTCAACCAAAAATCCGTTATAAATGACCTCCGCAACCACAAGAACCCCCTATCCATCCATATTTTCATATCCACAACTCTATCTTTCATTCCGTGAGTATTAACGAAGGGTGATGAGGGAAAATGCCAAGTGTGCAAATAGTAACGACATCTTGATTTATTGTTCCAACACGTGTTGTTCCGGACACGCAAACCTTCTTCAGGCTTTTACAGACCATATAAATCTTCGCGTAACCATTAAATGCCACGTAAGGCAATAACCGTGGCGTTTAACACGCTCTTACTGCAGGCTTTTACAGACTTTTTGTATTTTTGAGTTATCCTTATACGACACTTTAAGGCCCATCCGTGGCCGATAGGGGACCCCAGAAACCATCTATATAACATGTAATAAAGTACAAGCTCGGTGCAACCAAAAGAAACTCTTTAATCCCCCACTCCACTCCACCCATACAACATGATTTAAGTGCTTCTCCTAAACATAACACCCTGCAAAATAATAACGATGGAGCCTGAAAATAGCATCTACACAACCACGAATAATTCGGTCAGAAATAAAGAAGATAACTGTGGCTGTGTGAATGCTATTTTGGAGTCCATTATTATTAATATAGAATACGATTCCGTCGGTAAACCTAGCGCGGTTGGTCAAACGGATATTATTAGCTGTGTAGATGCTATTTTGGAGTCTTTATAAAAAGCAATATAAAACGAGGGGGATGAACTTTGTTGGTACATGATGTCAGTAGTTCAGTATCTTGTGTTTGTCTGTGTCTGTAATCGTTTAGTTTGTTTGTTTTGTGTTAAATACTGTTTTTGGCTATGTTCGCTAGTTTTGGGCGAACTTGGGAAGCGAAGTTGTCAGGCGAAGTTGTCGAGGTTTATAAATACCTCAACTTCGGCTTTAGTGAAATAGTTTTTTTTCGAACGAGTTGTTTTGGTGATCAGTATCACGTGTTGGCACTTGCAATATATCAAGTTTTACAGTATAATCTTGTGTGTTTACATATATTCAACGTATTAATCATCTCGACACTCGTATCGTATACGTCGGGATTTCGGACCCTCGTACTACGAGATACTCCTCTATAGATCTGGCTGGGAACCTACAATTGGTATCAGAGCAATTTGCTCGTGATTGTGTGGTTCGGGATTATCACACGGGTGTTAAGATCGTTCCGTTTGACTATTCGCGGAATGAGTTTACGTTGAAATACCTCGTTTTTGCCATTTACCCATCTTCCCTCATCAAATATACCTTTAAATCACCCTCGCATCCCTCGCAATCGTCCTAACTTAACCTGCAAAACTCTTGTTATTCTGGCGAACTTGCCGTCATAAGAATTAGGGTTTCAGCGAACATATAAGTGTTTAGCGAAGTTGATTATCAGCGAAGTTGAGAGACCAGCGAAGTTGAGAGATCAGCGAAGTTAAGAGATCAACGAAGTTAAGAGAACAGCGAAGTTGTAGGTGAAGTTATTCATAGCGAAGTTGTGGAAGGCGAAGTTGTCCTTAAGCGAAGTTCTACAGGCGAAGTTGTAGTAACTTCGCTGCCTACTGCACCAAGAATCCAAATTTTTAATTCTAAGTCTCGTCTAGACTTCGATAAACATCACAGAACTGGTAAAGATGGAGGTTGAGGCTGGCTCTGCAACGAAAGCTCCAAAACAACTGAAAGGAACTGATTTCGTTGCATGGAAAGATCGATTTGAACAGTATGTGAAGTATCAAGACGCAAAGATGTGGGTTTGCATTCAAGACGGGTACATTCCACCAACGTCCATGTTTGAAGGTCATGAACAGATTAAGAAGTACAGTAAGATGGAAGATGATGAAAAGAAAATGTATGAGGCAGAGAGTAAAGCGCGTGCAGCTATAACAATGGCACTTCCACAAGAAATTCTTCATACCTTCATGAAATACAAAACTGCTAGAGAGCTATGGGAAGCACTAGAAAATAGATATGAAGGAAATGTCGGGATTCGTACCTCCAAGACAAAGCTGCTAAAAATTCAATTCTCCGTATTCAAGTATATGAAAAACGAATCACTTGATGATATCATCACACGATATTATCATCTGATGACCGAGCTAAATAACTACTTCATTGAATACAAGGAAGAAGAGATAGTCGAGAAACTTCTTGATGCTCTCCCACCAAAATGGGAAATGTACACAGTTCTGATACGAGAAGATAAAGACTTGGAGAAGATTGATTTGGAAACAGTGGTAAATAAGTTACGAAATTTTGAACTTAACATGGCTCGAAAGGAGACACCAACTGATCAGGTTCAGGATCCGGGAATGTATGGTGCGAAAGTCACTCCAAACTCAAGTTCAAAATCAGAATCCACTGCCTACTACTCAAAGGGAGAATCAAACTCCACTCCAGATGGTCATGTGATTCTCAATATGGATGGTGATGTATGTTTCATAGCAGGAGGTAGTAATTCCTCAAAATCTCAAACCACAACTGGTAACTTCTCATCCAGTGGTACAAGCAAGAACAACTCACATATGCCTATGAGTGTGAAATCAACTGAACAACAGTTCGCTCTCTATGCATCCTTCATTGCATCTTATGAGAATTGTTGGATGAAGACTATGATCAGATCGACGCTGATGATCTGGAGGAAATGGATCTGCAGTGGCAGATGTCAATGATAGTAAGAAGGGTTAAGAGATTTATGAAGAAAACTGGTAGAAAGTTTGATGGAGAAAGACCGGGGTTTGATAAGTCAAAAGTTCGGTGTTATAACTGTCAACAGAATGGTCACTTTGCTAAAGAATGTACAAATGAGAGGGTCGAACGAAGCCAAAACAGGCCTGCTCAACAGAATGGGGGTGTTAATGAAAATAAGGCTATGGTATCTTAACAGAACGGAGGATACAACTGGAATATACAAGTTGAGGAGACAGGCAAATCTTGTAAACATTGAAACTGGAGGAAGTGAGAGAGAGACGGGGGAAGATCAAGCATAAATGGCAGAAGTGAACGATCAACTCTCAGAGGTAAGTTCTGACTCTCATTGTGAACAATGTGAAAAACTGTCTGATCAATTGAAAACATTAAATGATCAGTTTGTTAGTTTGGACACTCAATTTAAAAACTTAAAAGAAAAACATCACTATTCTAAAACTAAAGAAAATAGTTACTCGGTAAAAATAAAAGCTAGTGAAAAGGATACCAGAAGTCTTAAAGCCACTCTAGCAGAAAAAATACAAGTAATTGATCTTAGTTATGAAGTATTAGAAGAAAAGACCAAACTAATTGCTGAAAAAGATAAACAGATAGCTGATTACCAGGTAAAAGTAGTGAAACTAAACAGAAAAATTGAACAATTTAGAAATTCGTCTGCTATGTTAGACGACATTATAAGTGTTCAACGTTCCCCGGTTAACAAAGGGGGAATTGGATTCTCTGAAGTTCCACCACCATACAACAATAATTATACTTATGATCCGAGTAATCAGCAATCTGCTAATGTTGAAATTAGTCAGACAGTTCCCAAAAAAGTTTCTGCTAAAGAAACTGAAGTTAATGAGAGTGAAACAAGTAAGACAAGTTCAAATGTCACTAGTTCTATCTCTAGTTCTGTGTCGTCAAATTCGGACAAAACGTCCGAATCGGATGAGATAGAAGAAAAAGTTGTGTTACTAAAACGAGGGGAGGACTATAAGCCTGATGAAAAGAAATCTTCCCTAAATCCGTTCCTCCCACCATATGTTAGACAAACGGGTAGTAATGCAATCTCGATATCTGCAACAACTTTTGAGAAGAAAGTTCAA
Source organism: Bidens hawaiensis (assembly GCF_021521415.1). Taxonomy (NCBI): domain Eukaryota; kingdom Viridiplantae; phylum Streptophyta; class Magnoliopsida; order Asterales; family Asteraceae; genus Bidens; species Bidens hawaiensis. The sequence continues at coordinate 40,213 of NW_027496468.1, read as the reverse complement.
AACAACCAAAATAGTTCGAACATAAGTTGTTTCAGATGCAACAGAGTGGGACACCTTGTCGCTGATTGTCCTCTGAAACAGAGAAAATCTAGAAGTATGAGGCCTCCTAAAACTGAGAATAAAACGTATACTAGTTTTGATGCTAGTAAGAATGTGAACACACCAAATTTCAATCATTGGACTAATCCAAGATTTCAAAGAAATTAGTCTCGTTTTTTCCCAGTAAAATATCAAACCAACAAGTATAATTCTGTTAATTTACGAAGGTTTGGATGGCCTCATAGCCAGTCCTCTAGAAGTTTTCCGTTCAGAACTTATAGAAACTATCCTCAAACTGACTTTGGGCAACCAAGGTACTGGATGCCGGATGACAGGTTTACTCAACCCAAGACCAGAGGGTCTTGGGTCCCCAGATTTTAATCTATCTCATTAATTGTGCAGGAACAGTCAAACAGGGCTGTAAACAATATGTGAGTTGTTGACAGTGGCTGTTCCCGGCACATGACTAGTAACAAGAAATTGTTACGTGACTGGAAATCTGTTCAAGGAGGAAGGGTTAATTTCGCTGGAGAGAGTGGAGGAAGAATTAGTGGTATTGGAACTGTGACAAATAGAAGAATAAAGTTAGAAAAGGTGAATTTTGTGGAAGAGTTGAAGCATAACTTATTGAGTGTATCTCATATTTGTGACAAAGAATACACGGTGCGTTTTACTAAAGATGAAGCACTCGTACTTTATCCTGGTTTCAAGATACCAGAGGCATGGGTTGTGATGAAAGCTCCAAGAGAAAAGAACACGTATGTAATGGATATGAGGTCAACTGAGATAACATTAGAAGAGTCGTGTCTTCTGTCAAAGGCAACTGAGTCTGAGTCAGAGTTGTGGCACCGAAGAATGGGTCATATTCATCTTCGCAAGATGAATTACATTGTCAAGAATGGGCTGGTACTTAGGTTCCCTTGAAGAATTATAACTTTGAAGATCAATACTTGTCGTGCAAGAAAGGAAAGCAACACAAAAAGCCTCATCACTTCAAGAAGCTTAACTCAATTGTCAGCACCCTAGACCTACTTCACATGGATCTTTTTGGTCCTGTGAATGTAAAAAGTCTATGAGGAACTTCATATTGTTTGGTGATAACCGATGACTACTCACGATACTCCTGGGTATATTTTCTGAAGACAAAAGATGAGACGCTTCAGTTGGTAATTAACCTAATTACCAAGGTTGAAAATATTGTAGGGAGAAAGGTCAAGTACATAAGGAGTGATAATGGGACAGAGTTCAAGAACTACCAGATGGAGATGTTCTGCTTACAGAAAGGGATAGACCACCAGTATAGCGCCCCGTATACTCCGCAACAAAATGGAGTGGCTGAGAGGAAGAACCGAACTCTAATCGAAGGCGCCAGAACCATGCTGGCAGATGCTAAACTTCTCGTAGTGTTCTGGGCTGAAGCTATTGCTACAGCCTGTTATATCCTTAATCGTGTTTTAACCGTCAAAAGATTAAATAAAACCTGTTATGAACTTATGCATGGTAGAAAGCCAAATTTGAAGGGTCTTGAACCCTTCGGGTCCCCATGTTCGATATTAAAGACTAACTCTAAATTTGGTGAGAAAGCTGACGAAGGTATCTTAGTTGGCTATGTTGTTGGGACACCAACAGAAGAGTCTTTAATCTATCAAACAGAAAGGTTGAGGTGGTCTGTAACACGGACATTACAAGTTACAAATCACCAAGGCCTAGCATGGGACCAGCAGAGGCTTTCGACTATGATAAGTTATTCAAATCTTTTAATATGCCTTACTTGGATTTTGCAGACATTGATGAAAAACTAGCCTCACAGATGCTCTATGACGAAGAGGAGACAATTGCACAACGTACGCAGTATAATGACGATCAACCGACATCGTCAAGTGCGGTTGACACTCCTACTACCTCGAATGGAGATGAATTCTACAATCCATTTCACACTCAACAACCTCAGGCTAATACTGATGAACTCTCCTCAAATCTTGAGAATGATCTGGAAGTCGGTCCGGTACAGTCCACCAAAATTCACAAGAATCATCCTTTGGAGAATGTGAACGGTAATCCTTCCGATGGTGTACGAACTAGAAGAAGTTTGGATGAACACACATGTGTTTATGCAAGCATTAAAGACACTGGTATTATAAATGAATGCTTGTACACGTGCTTCATCAGTCAGATTGAACCAAAGAATTATCAAATGGCACTGAAGGATAGCTCGTGGGTTGAAGCTATGCAGGAATAACTGGCACAGTTTGAGAAGATGGAAGTATGGCAATTAGTTGAAAAACCGCAACAAGTGAACGCTATTGGTACAAAGTGGGTTTATAAGTGTAAGAGAGATGAGAAGGGGATAATCATTCGCAACAAGGCAAGATTGGTAGTGAAAGGGTTTAATCAGCAGGAAGGAATCGATTACAACGAAGTGTTTGCTCCTGTGGCAAGATTGGAGGCAATTCGACTGTTTCTGGCATTTGCTGTACACAAAGAGATGAAAGTGTTCCAGTTAGATGTGAAAAGTGCCTTTCTAAATGGTAAAGTCGATGAGGTGGTGTATGTTGAACAACCTCCGGGCTTCCCTGACCCAGATTTTCCTGATCATGTGTACAAACTGAGCAAAGCACTATATGGGTTACATCAGGCACCCTGTGCCTGGTACGCAACACTATCAGATTACTTGCTAGAAAATGGGTTCGAGAGAGGAAAGATTGATAGCACATTGTTTGTCAAGAGAAAAGGGGGAGACTTTCTACTCGTTCAGGTTTATGTGGACGACATCATCTTTGCTGCCTCAAAAGTTGCTATGTGTCAGGAATTTGAAGCGGTCATGAAGAAGAGGTTTGAGATGAGCGCCATGGGCGAATTAACTTTCTTTTTGGGATTGCAGGTAGATAAGAAGAAAGATGGAATGTTTATTCATCAAACAAAATATGTCCATGATGTGCTCAAACGCTTCAAGATGGATGATAGTACCCCATTTGACACTCCAATCTGCGTCAACCACAAACTAGGGGGTGATTCCGACAGTGATGAAGATGTGGATCCCACTCAATATCAAGCAATCATAGGTTCTTTAATGTATCTAACTGCATATCGACCTGACATTATGTTTGCAGTTTGTCTTTGTGCTCGTTTTCAGGCAAAACCGAAGGAATCACACATGAAGGGAGTGAAGAGAATCTTGCGATATCTCAAAGGAAAGCCAAAGTTGGGACTATGGTACACGAAAGGGGGAGAACTGGATTTGGTAGCTTACACTGAAACTGACTATGGAGGTTGTAATCAGAACAGGAAGTCAACAACCGGTGGATGTCAGTTTCTCGGAGGAAGATTGGTGTCGTGGCAGTGCAAGAAGCAGACCTCAGTAGCCATTTCCACCTGCGAAGCAGAGTACATGGCAGCATCAAATTGCTGCTCCCAGGTTTTATGGATACAACAACAAATGCGCGATTATGGTCTGAATTTCACCCAAACTCCTATTTGCATTGATAACACTGCTGTTATCTCAATAACTAACAATCCCGTTAAACACAGTAAAACTAAACATATTGACATTCGTCATCATTTTATACGGGATTGTGCTGAGAAGAAATTAATTGTGCTTGAAAAGGTTGATTCACTGGATAATTTTGCCGATCTTTTTACTAAAGCGTTTGACCGATCCCACTTTCAAAATCTTGTTGAGCTTAATGGGATGATCAATCCCGGGTAACCTTGTTTTCAGTTCTTTAAAAAAAAAACATAACTATCGCTTAAAATTATGTCGGTTGCTCAAGTTTGAAGGACATATCCAAGGATATGTTTGGTCCTTACTTCTACGTGTAGATTATAAGGATAGCCATTAACCAGATGACTGAAAGTGACCGCGGCGGTTTATGATGGGTTTTTATTCTTTCGCTTAAAAGTAGTGTTCATACTTAGTTAGAAGGACACATACTTGTATGTGGTCGGTCCAGCTGATCAATTGGATCTTCAGGATAGCCGTTTACCTAAAGACTTTGACTTGATCGGGGCGCTAGAATATAAATTTTTTTTAGGGAGATGATATAATTTTTCAAGTCTATAAGTTCGTAAGAAGTTTCAATATGATGTTTAAAAGAAAATTGATCCAACCTTGGAAAGTGATAGATAAACTGATTTTGTGTGCTTAACTGGTGAAGTTATTAGGCCTAAAAGACTCTAGAACAGTCATTGTATGTTACAATAGCTTTCTATGGTGCGTAAAAGTAGAAGTGATACAAAATAAATCTTCTCAATTTAATGTGGAGAATCATTCTGAGTTGTGCATGTCTCCATATACATCTTTCCGAATGATAGGCAGAAAAGTGATTACCCAGTCATACACGAGCCCATGAGTGTTCTGATTCCCGCAAAGATAGTGTTAAGTACCTGCAGTGATCCAGATTCAGGACTTGCAGTTGTCTTAAATTTGAAGTTGTATTAATGTCTTTCCTTAAAAAGGGGGGGGGGGGGGGGGGGTATTATTGTTAAGCCTTCTGAAGCTTCTTTTATTACAAATATCTAAGAGAGAGGCAAGAACAAATATTTCAAAGTATAAAGAACGGGAAGAAGACTCCAAAGATCGACAAGTGCTTATTGATTAATCAGACACTACGGGTCGAAGTCAACTCGGGATGACTTGGGGAAAGCCAAATAAGCTTTGAGAATAGATAGGAGGCATCACAATCTCTCATGTGATGTCCATCTAAATTTTGAGCTTAATTGAACATAATCCGTATCACAGAAGTGATGAAAACCATACTAAGTTGTATACCTGCCTACAACCTGCTTCTTTATGTCATAATACCGCTGAACATGGATCTGAGTGACAGCTGCTTAATCAGTATGATTCCTGTTCGGAACTTTTCTAAAACATGCAGGTTCTCGTCAAGACTGAAATTTGTTCCCGTTTATTCTATTATTCAATTTTTTTTTATTTTTGGTATTATGGTTAGACTTTTATTCTTTTGGTTACTTGGTCTTTTGATCGTTAAGTTTAAATCTTTTTCGGAGAACTTTAAGGCAAAGTTGACCTTGGTCAACTTTATATGTTTCTGTTCATAAGTCATAAACGGGCTAAATTATTTTAATGGCGAAGTTAAATGGTGAGAAAAATAGGCGAAGTTGACCATGTGTTGACTGAGGGAAGTTGATTTTGGGCGAAGTTAGCCCAACTTCGCCTCTGGTGTTTCTCTAAACTATATTAAGAAAAGCGGTGGTCAATCTGGTCAATTTATTTTCAAACTCATCCTCGGCGAACTTATCCAACTCAATCATAAACCTCAATAATCTGTTTGTCGTCTTTGTTAAAGGTCCGTAGCATCAGTGTGTCTCAAAATTTCGTTTTATTGGTTGTTAATCTGGTCTACCATGAACGGTATTGGATTCGTCTTTCTGAAAACCCTATCAACACATGGTTGATCGATTGGAGGATTTGTTAATGATAATAAGTCATCCATCATCTTAAGCGCATGCTTATCCTCCTTCGCTCTTTCTCTGATCTCACAGTGTTTTGATAAATCACTTGTTTGATGTCTTTGTTGAACAGGGGCGGTTTTAGGGTTAGGCGAAGTTAATCTTAACTTCGCCCTTCTTTTAAGACTTGTGATTTTTGTTCCTTTTGTTCAATATGTGTCACTTTGGTTGGGTAATGTTGAACCTGGTCTATTTGATTTCTTCTGACCCTGCAAAGTTCTTTACCCAGCGAAGTTATCAACCTCGCCACAACATAACTTCGCTACTGGTAACGGAGAAGTTATGACTTGTTGTAGCACTAACCTAACTTGACTCGTTTTGTTGTGCAGATATGGCTGCTGTGACAGGTGCTGGTGGCGCTGGTGGTGATGAAGGTGGAGATAATAACCGACAGTTCTTTCCGGGTTACAACATGTATATTACTTTGGATCCGGATGCTCATGGTATGGACGACTATCGTGAGATCATTTCATTTCTCGTTCGCTCACGTATTTTTCACGCCATCACAACTACTCTTCCCATTTCACTACCAAATATTGAAGACTTTTGGAGAACAGTTGAATACGACTGTCGGGTTGAACCTCCAGTGATGAGAGCCACTGTTAATGAACGAGTGGTACAGTTCTCGGCAGATCAAGTAAGGGTTTCTTTACAGTTCGGGGGTGAAACTACAAATGATCCCACAGACTTTCTGGCTACATTCAGAGATGGTGCGTTTCTGCGTATGGGGTATTCGGGTCCGTTGGGAGACTCTCAGAGGAGAAAAGGATTTTTGTTAGATCAGTGGCAGTTCCTTATGCATGTGATGATAGTGTGTATGTCCGGTCGTAAAGCTAGTACAAATGGTATGGGTGCAACTATGCAATCTGCGATGACCGCGTTGACATACAACAAGCCTTACAGCTTTAGTCAGATGATTTTCTATGAGATTGATCGACAGAGACGTGCAGTGGCTCGGGAAAGATTTCTGATGTACCCGAGATTCTTACAAATGATTCTCAATCATGTTTCCCCCAATTTGCCACAACGTCATCCTATCCGTTATGTTTACAATGTGAGTAAGAGAATTTTTGGCAATGTAAGTCTTCGAGTGCACGTAGTAAGGAGGAGTTACGCCTTAGGCACACAACATTATTTGGGTACTTAGTAAATCCGGCATATGTTGCTCCTCCGGGTGATGAATTTCTTGATCCGGCACCGCAACAGGCAAATGTTCCTCAACCACCCCCTGTGGTTCAACCACCACCCGTGGTACAACAAGCACCGCCTGTTGATCCTGTTGTTGCTCCGGAAGAACATGTTGACCTTGAAGTTGCCTTTGGAGGGCAAGGGTTCTTTGACATGGATCCAGCTGCTGAAGTTCATGCCTCAATAACAGAGGCATCTGGTGTTCATGTTTCCATGGTCACTACATCTGTGGCGGACTCAATGAGAATTGACTCTGATTCCTCCGCTGACGATTTAGTTGAAGCACAACAGATACTCGCCCGACAAGAAAGAATTCATGGCAAGAGGAAGAAAGACTCGAATGATAGTGAATCAGACTTTGAGGAGGATCTATATCGTATGGTACGTAGATCAAAGAAGCAAAGGGCTGGTGAAGGTTCAGGAGTAGGTGAAACTTCGAGAGTTGTTCGGTTTTCTCCACCATCTTTATCAGGTATGACTATGTTACCTGCTACTTAAACTGTCACACTGCCGTTATCCTCAAGTGTTCCTTTGGTGACCACGTCATCATCTTTTGGTGTACCTCCAACCTCATTTCAGTTTACTGCTCCAGAGATTGTCTCTCTACCTCCTCCTACCATTACTCCATCAGAGGTGGTGGCTATGTTTGCTGAGTCCACACTGGTGGCGACTGCTGGTTTGTCTGTATCGATGCCATCCTCAAATCCTACTCAGCATCCTCCTGTCATTCTCGCAAGCTTGGAGATCCCACTACGGTTTCCTCAAGCTACCTTTCCTCAGGCTACCTCTCCCTTGAATGTTGTCTTTGATTCAAATTTGTCTGACTCGGAGAGGATTGAAGCTCTTGAGAGGGTGGTTACTGAATTGTCACGGGTAAATATTATTCAGTTTGAGACTATTAATCGTCTGGTGGCACAAAATCAGGTTCAAACTGCACTACTTATGGAGCATGGTAAGATGTTTGATCGGCTTAAAGAGTTCTTAGCATCTCAGGGGGAGTATAGTTGCAAGGGTGATGAACTGAGAACAAAGAAGAGGCAAGACAAAGACGATGATCCCAATGCATCGAAAGGTGCAGGTGGTGAGTTGCCAAGAACTGAACAAAATCTTGGGACTTCCACATCTCAGGGGGAGTCTGCTGGTCCGTCAGGCAGTACAGGTGGTGAGGATATGGTGGTTGTAGATGATGAGGAAGTTTTGGGAAAGGATGATGAGTTAGTCGATGATGTGTTAACGATTGATGAGATTGAAAAGATTGGGGAACAGATAGAGATTGATAGTGAGTTAGAAGAAGGAGAGATTTTTGATGATGGTGTAGAGCATGATATTCCGAATGTTGATAAGGTGAACTTGAGTCAGGATGAAAATGTCTCAGATGAGTCTGAGTGGGAAGAACAGCCAAGATGGAAAGAAGGCTGTGCTCAGTGGTTTTTTCAAGACAAAGAAGGCCACGGTTCCAACAATGTTTAAGAAGAGTTACAACATCAAGGGGTACGCTGAGTCCAAGAAAGGTATCATTTGCTGGTTGTATGACGAACAGTTGAAGTTGTTTGTGATTAAGCGTTATGACGGGATTCAGTACTTTAAGAAGGCTTTGAGATCGCACAACACCTTTCCTGAGTGTGAGGTGAAAGATTTGGCAAATTTGAGGTTGATTAATCGAAGTGATGACAATTTTGCAAGATGGGTTGGAAGGATTGTGTGGAAAGAAAGTGTGAAAGAGAAAAAGTTCGAATTGTTGAAACCTCAGAAAGGAAAATTGGTTGAAGATAAAGAACGGGGAATGCGGGCTGACGGCAAGCCTTGGATGGTGATGAAGTATAAGCCGATTCGTTGTTTAAAAGAGTTGCCGATGAAGATGATGCCCAAGGATGTGCTAAAGGATCTCAAGTGGTGGTACGTTGACTGCAAGACAGCGGAAGTTGTTTTGGAAGATGAGGATGAACAGGAGATTCTAAGTGTGTATGATCCCATGCACTTGGTTAACTTGTCTCAAGCTGATTTGCAGGTACTAAATCATAAGAAGATATTCTACATTCCTGCGTGGAAGGATGAATCCAAGAAGTACCAGAAGGTGGTCTCTGTTTTTGTGAGACAGGGCGTCCATGCTTGAAGATGAGGGGTATGAGATCTTTGGGATTACAAGACACGAGAAAAAAGATAGAGATATGAAGCTACTGCCAAGAGGGAGTCTGTTGGTGCATGATGTCAGTAGTTCTGTATCTTGTGTTTGTCTGTGTCTGTAATTGTTTAGTTTGTGTGTTTCGTGTTAAATACTGTTTTTGGTTATGTTCGCTAGTTTTGGGCGAACTTGGGGAAGCGAAGTTATGACAACTTCACCTAGTATGTTAGGCGAAGTTGTCGAGGTTTATAAATACCTCAACTTCGGCTTTAGTGAAATAGTTTTTTTTTCGAACGAGTTGTTTTGGTGATCTTTAGTATCACGTGTTGGCACTTGCAATATATCAAGTTTTACAGTATAATCTTGTGTGTTTACATATATTCAACGTATTAATCATCTCGACACTCGTATCGTATACGTGGGGATTCCGCACCCTCGTACTACAAGATACTCCTGTGTAGATCCGGATGGGAACCTACAAACTTGCCTTGGGGGCCCACTTCATATATCCCAACAGTGCCAAAAAAACCTAAAACAGTCGTTGTTTGTGTTAATGTGTGGATTTTTAGATTTTATTATAGAGGTTGTGTAGATACTGTTTTGTATTGGATTGGAATATCCTGTGTAGAATATATTTTGGACTTTGCTATTTTTAAATGCTCATTCAATCGTTTATTATGACACTATTGTTATATTTTATATTTTAAAGCTTACATAATTATTTTATATTATGTTAAGAACATCACAAAAAACTTATAAATAAATCAGTAAAATGTTAACATAATACTACAGTCACATACAACGCGATCTATGCAGTTGATCTGCCATGTGACGACGGTATCTAACACAGGCCGCTTCAACGTCACCTTCTATCAACAGAGATTTGTTTCTAACAAGGTTTTCCATCATCATGCAAACAAGAATCCTGACATTTGAAACATTACCGTTATCCTCAGGAACATCTACCTCAACCAAATCAACAGACATGTCATACTTGATGTGATGACTGGACCTGTTCCAATAGTGAATAGCATCAAGAAACCACCAGAAAAACAAACTTATCATCTCAATGTAGTACGCAACATAACGTCGTTTTTCATTCCTCCATCTCGTGTCGGTCCAATATTGGGTAATTACCATGGTCCTCATATCAATACGGACCAGAAGCCAGTCCGATTCTTTAATCCATAAGGGGAGATAAACGTAATCAACCTCCCAAAATGGAGGGTATGGTTCTTTTTCACCAGCCACTCCCTAGCAGCTAACGAGTTCGCATCTTTCATATGATAGTAGAAATCAGGAGGCAAAACCTTCCATCGTTGTTCTTCGCTTGGATATTTTAATAGCCTTGACTGTCTAACACGCATAATTATTACTGTCCACGCTTCAACGTGCTGTTCAATTTCGTGATATAAAAATATTATGTATCAATAATACATGGTGTACGTAATTTGTTGTAATATAATTTAAATAAAAATAATCACTCACTACAGATGACAAACACCCGTTGGACTCGAAACCCAGCAGCGCACCCCAAAAGTTACGATCTAACGGTTTGGTGATGAAACAAGTACGGCAAAACTGTGTATCCCCGTTGTTATAAAAATCAACGGCATCCTTCGACCAACTCCTAGACTCTTCGACTTCAAACGCAAATTTCTTTGTTTGTTCGGGGCGTTTGACCGGATCTACTTCTTCTAGACCTCCCAAATGAGTACTTGACAACGTGCCAGAAACGTTTAACATAGATGGCCTCCTTACACGCCTCCAAAGTTTGTCCGTCATTATTGCAGATTTTGTAGCCGGTTGAGAACAGAAAAACCCGTCGTTATTCTTCTCCATATTTCAGGATTTTTGGTTTGTTGGAGTTACTGGTCATGTTGGTTTATATGTTACAAAAGTCGGGGTGCTGAAATTATGGGAACATTCTATACGTCACGTATAACACTTACCGTGACGTTTTTCGTACACCGATAGGCTTTGGTTACTGCAAGATTCCTGACATGTTGGAGAATAATGGACCATATACGTCATGTTAAGGTCTTAACGTGGAGTTTAAAGATATTTGTCACTCAATTTAAATCATCAACTCAATCTCCCCAAGTATGTCACCTCTCTCCTAAACGCATTCATCATATTTCACTAAAACAACTACCTGCCATAAGTTTCAAACAAACTATGTGTAGATATTATTTAGAAGAAGATAAAACCCGTCGAACAATATAAGTCGGGTGGGAAAAGAGCTAATGGTGGCTATGTAGATGCTATTTTGGACAACTCTGTGATCCTCTTCCATTGTTCTTCAGGTTCAATGGTCATCAGGGCAGGATAGGGTTCATATCAGTTACAGTAGTTGGGTTTGTTTTTATATTTGCGTATATAATCCCTCTCAACGATGCTTGTAGACCCAACCGTTTTTTATATCATTCTCAACACGGTGCAAATATTTGAATGTAAGAGCTCTAGGATAGGTGCTACATTAATAAAAAATAATTACATACTGATTTTTAAGTTAAATGCAACGTGCATAAAATATATGTCTGTGAAAAATCGATATAAATATACAATCAATCGGTTAAATCAACAGTAGTCAATTTGACTCGCCAACTTGACATGATTCTAACATACTCGTTTATACGATTCTCTAAAAACGCACGGAGAAAACTTAACGTCTCGTATTTAGGTATTGGAATTTGCAAGATTCCTGACATGTTGAAGAATAAGGGACATAAATGCCAAGTAGATCACTTAACATGACTCTATTGGTGCACCGGCAGGGTTTGGGTACTGATAGATTCATGTGGGAAAATAATGGAACATAACCGTCACGTTTAGTACTTAACATGGCGGTTAATGATATTTGTGTCTCTATTGGTACATCGACAGGCTTTGGGTACTGCAAGATTCCTGACATGTGGGATGAAAATAATTGAACAAAACCATCACGTTTAGGTCTTAACGTGGAGGTTAAAGAAATTTTTCAGCCACAACCACTCAGTTTAAACATCATCTCAACCCCTCGAACTCATACACCATATTTCACCAAAAGAACACCGTACGTCACCTCTCTCCCAAACTCATACACCATATTTCACCAAAATAAACTCTGTGTGGATGTTATTTATAAGAATATTAAAACCGTCGAAAAATCTATGACGGGTGGGAAAAGAGCTAATGGTGGCTGTCTAGATGCTATTTTGGACAACTCTGTGATCGTCTTCCATTGTTCTTCAGATTCACTGATGGTCAAGGCGGGACCGGGTTCATATCCGTCACAGCAGTTGGGTTTATTTATATTTTTGTATATAATCCACCTCAACGATACTTGTAAACCCAACAATGTTTTTATTTCATTCTCAACACGGTGCAAATATCTGAATGTAATAGCTCCAGGATAGGTGTTACGTTAGTAAAAAATAATGACATATTGATTTTTAATTTAAACGCAACGTGCATAAAATATATGTCTGTGAGATATTGATTTAAATATACAATCAATTGGTTAAATCAAATGTAGAACATTCGAGTCCCCAACTTGACATGATTCTAACGTACTCTTTTATACGATTTTCGTACAAGGCCCTCCATCCGTATGCTTCTTGTTTTGCAAATCTCGCCCAAGTATATACCGACAACGGCATCGGGAAATCCCCTTCAAGTTATATATATATATATCCAATGGCTAGGACCGGATGGTCACGAAACCCCTGTCCACGCCACGCCGCGCGACCAACGGGAGAGGCCTGGTCGCGCGTGGCCTAGGGTCACCTTCAGGTTCCATCCGTTTTTTTGTTGTTTTGTACCTTGTTTGACCACTTTAACATGACCATTTTCATGCAAACCTCAAAAGAAACCCTTTATAACCAACCCCTCACTCCTTCCCTATATAAACAAGCTTATCCTCTTCATTTACTCTTGCTCATTCATCTCCTTTCTCTCTCAGAAAAAGAACACCATTCCATACCTTCAAGGTTCTTAATAATCATGCAACAACCTTTCTTTAATTTTATTTTGTTACTTACTAGTTGAATCTTGTGGTACAACATATATATAATATGCACCCCTTGTTTCCTTCGGCTTTTATCTTCTCCGTCCATGGTCAATTGAGGTGATATGCTACAAGGCAAGCCTTCATGGTGAACTCATTATAGTCCTTGATTATACTATTTTCCTTTAATGCTTTACTAGTCTTGTTTTTATTGTAAGTAGTTTAGTTTCTAATTTATGTATAAAGAGTTCCATGGTATTGGGTATGAAGTCACTAGCCTCGGTTATATCCCGAGTTTAGAACCGAACCAAGACCGAACCAAGACCGAACTCTTGTTTACTAATTTTGTTTTAAATAGTTTTATTTGAAATAGTTAAATAAACATGTTTATGTAAGATTTGAATATTATAACTTCTAAAATCATTTTTAAAATTCTATGGTATTTGTCTTGTTTATATTGTAAGTATTTTAGTTTTTAATTCATGTTTAAAGAGTTCCATGGTATTGGGTATGAAGTCACTAGCCACGGTATTATCCCGAGTTGAGAACCGAACCAAAACCAAACTCTTGTTTACTAGTTTTGTTTTAAATAGTTAAATAAACATGTTTATGTAAGATTCAAATATTATAACTTCTAAAATCATTTTTATAGTTCTCTGGTATTTGGGCATGTGGCAACCATCCTCGGTATCATTTCGAGTCAAGGACCGAACCAAAACCGAACTAAACCAAGGTTCACTCGTTTAAGACACACAAGTGTGTTTTTGGCCACCGAAACTAATCTTTTCTTCAAGAATGCATTTTAAACTAATTTTAAGTTATTTTATCAAAATACATAGTGTGTCGGAATCCAACTTGATCTTATAACAAGTTTGGACTGGTGAAACCAAATACTCACTTAACGGACGTTAAGGTTCTTCACAATAGAACTATATGCTTGGTTAAGTATTTTGATTTTTATTGAGTTATCTCATAACATTTATCACTTTGGAAAGTTGACTTTGCTTTTAGTTAATTATCTAGACCCAAATTGACAAATCGGAACACTCGGTTAAAACCTTGTTTTGGTATTTATATAACCAAGGGTCTTGCAATAGTGCATTATAACCCACATAAGTTACTTAACATAGGTTGAGTAATATTTATGAATGAAATACCAAGACCCGGTTTCAAGTAAACTTACTTTTTAGAACAAGTCTTTAATTTCTCAAATATTTACATTTTTAAACCATAAACTTCATTTATTTACTTTACTTGACATATTTTACTTTAAACGCTTCCAAGACTACATACTAACTTAAGACCCGTTCAATCTAGGTCTTGCTCATTAAACCGATCTCCGATTATTCACGAATCAATCTTTCAAGTTACTTTGTTAACGTGGGTACATTTCATCCCCCGTTTTCACTTTTATATTTTGGGGGTAACATGCATACTTATTCAAAACAAGAATGATTTAATATACTCAATTCTCAAACCACAAACTTTAGGGTGTATGATACTTAGAATACTTGTTCTATTATGTGTTATATGTCTCATATGCTTTACGTGCACGAGTGTTTATTTTATGTTGTTGTTGAGCCTCAATAAGTATGATCATACGCTCCCCTAACTACTTAGCCTTGTTCTAGTAGAATAGGGCCTCATTATCCAAGTATGTCGGTTGTTACCGATTAGAAAGGATCCTCATTTACATATGTTTTATATACCATGATTGATGCTTTTATTTATAGTCTCATATACATTTGTGGATTTCACTCATATTATATATACACAAAACTATGAAATTGCTCACCAACATACGTGTTGACAAAATTATTTTATGCATTGTTACAGGTTTGATTATTACTTGAGTTGGAGTTTGAAGACGCATTCTATTTTGATACCGCTAGGTTATTAGAATAATGAAAAATATCTATTTCTTATATCTTGGAGTTTATTTGTATGAACAATATGTCACTTTAATAGTGTCTTGTGTTCTTGAGTAATCCGTTGCACGTCGGCATGTTCCGCCGCCTTTGGTCGGGGTGTGATAGATTGGTATCAGATCCAACACTATAGGAAAGGCGGTTAGACGTAACGGCCTAGTATAGTTTTGCTTTAGGGTCCTTATACGTGTTGCTTATACGTGTTACCCTACTTGATTGTTCATTTTGTAGGACTCGGTCTGCCCAAGACACATACAGTATTGATGTGGCTAGTGCGTTATGATCCAAGTCGTGTCATACCTAATAACAAGCTAGAAGAACACCATAGATATATGTTTAAGTGATGTGATCATAGTAAATAAATATCAACACTTGATTTTGGAAATTGTTTTTGCACTTGAAAGGATAATAAATTATATGGATATTTTATTTTAGAGAGAGATTAATTTTAATGTATTTATTTGGTTAAGTAACATTTAAAAGAGTTATACATGTACATGTTGCATCAACTTTATAACATGTATATTATGTTGCATGTAACAAGTACAAGATGCATGTGATATTTTAACAAAATTTGAAATTCAAAACACATGGTGGGACCCACATGAGACCAGCCACTTTAGGCCTCACCCAACCAAATCACGTGCAACTTGGTATTGGTTATTACATCCATTAATATGCACAAATCTTTTCTCTCACTTAATTCTCTCCAAGCTTTCATCATTTGCAAGAACTCTTTCTTCTTTTTCTTTCAATTTTTGACCAAAAGAGGACCAAGAAGAGAGGTTAAAATCAAGTCAAAATCCTAGCTACAAGGGTATGCAAGCTTGAGGCATTCATTTTGAAGGATTCCATTCAAAGAGCATCATCTACCTTTATCTTCCTTCCTTTTAAAAGGTAATAATGATAATAATTATTCTATGGTAGAAATGCTTATTTGCATGTTCTTGTTTTGAGTTCTGATAGCATGCATATCCAATTTTGGATCCGGGTTTGGGCTTTATCTTAAAATCGGTTTTAACATGAATAAACTAACAAGATTTAAAACTTTAATCCGCTGCATTTATACATATAATGGGTTATATGGATTATGATAATCTTGTTAAATCCCAGCAATGGTATCAGAGCCGCTTAAATGGGTGCATGCTTCATTAGATATAAAATTTTCGGATTTTTTTGGTGTTATTAACCTTTTGGCCGAAAATTTTAGGAATAAGGTTACCCCTTTGTTTTTCGAGATCATACTATACATGCATGTGGTTATCTTGAAAAATTAATGTCATTTGGATGATTGGGAATTTTGTTTGGACAAAACCCGAGATTTTCGGTTTTAATTAACCTTGGCCGAAAATCCTAGGTAAAAGGGAACCTTTTGTCTTTTAAGTTTGTTGCATGTATATTTTGGATACATGCATGTTCATAACCGAGCCTTAGCCCTTGTGATTTTTGGTTGCATGGTTGTGTTGTATTTTTCAATATTCGATATGATTGTAATATTTTATTTGGGGTTGTAATTTATTTATTTATTTGGTTTGTAATAAATAAATTAGGATAGATGTACTTTGTTTACTAGAACACTGTATTAGGAAATATTTTGTAAAAGAAGATGCATAAAATTTTGAGTTTTGGTTTTGGGACTTAAAGGGCCCAAATGGGTTTCATAGCCCAAGATGGGATGTAATCCCAATGACCAAAGCCCAAATTTGGAGGCCCAAAGAAGCTAGGAGCCAAGGTTGGAAAAAAAGGGACTTGAAGCATAAGGATGCGGGATCAAGTGGGAGTGCACCGCCTTTTTGCCATGTGTGTTGCATACCCCTCACCCTTGACCTTTTTGGCACACTTGTTTCGGTCAACAAGTGTTGCCAAAGAAACGGCCTTGGTTATGATCATATCCATGTTCCACTTTAAGTCCATGATTTCCAAATCATCTAGATCTATCTGATCATAGTCCTCATTAGTTAAATCACTTGTGGCAATCTTACTACTCACCAAGTTTTCATATGAAGACATGAAAGCTGTCAGAAAAGCAAAATTTTGCTCAGCTTCCTTCATATTAACACTAGGTGGTGAAGCAAATGGATTTGTAGTAGTTGAATTTCCAGAACCACCAGAATTACCAGCAGAGTAAAAACATACTTTAGGATCATTAAACATAGTTGATTCTTTTTCACTTGCAACTTGGGTAAGAAAAGCATTTATTGGAGAGATCGTTGAACTAAGAGGCATACTTACACCATAGAAAGCTGGATCTTGACTTTCCTTGGAGGATTTTTGACATTTAAGATCATATTCTCTAGCTTCGATCTTTTGTAAAAATTCAAGTGCAGTCAAGTCTTCATTCAAGAAATAGTCATTCTCTTTCAAAACCATTAGAAATGTAGAGTAAGAACTTGGAAGCACACTCTTAATAGTGTCAATTTTATCAGTTTTAGAAATTTCTAATTTCATCTTGTCCATTTCAACAATTAAATGATTAATCCGTGTAATCATCTCTTCAACTGTTTCTCCCTTCAATAGATTAAAGTTTCAAAACTGAAACTTGAGCATCACTTTCTTACTCTCAGCTGTGTTCCCCATACTTCTCATACGCATATGTTGAAATAAAGAAGCACACCTCTTGATACTACCCACTTGATGAAAAATATTTTCAAGCAATGCCATAGTAAGAGTGGAATAGGCTTTTATCTAGATTTCTAAAGCTTTCTTCTCTTCTTGTGAGTATTGAGAAACAACTTTAGGAGTATACCCAATAGTATCATCACCAATCATTGGTGCCATATAAACTTCATCGAGACAATATGAGCAATCAGGGTGAACGGACCCCAAATGAGCACGAAACCGAGGTTCCCACTTGACAAAATCACTAAACTTCATCAATCTTGGACATTTCGAATGTCAACCTATCTCGGTATCAAGTTGCAACATTTGTTGCATCAACATGTTTTGAGAAGCCAATGCATACATACCAGCTATTTTTGACAAGTTTCAAAAATTCAAGGGTGTAACGAATCAATAAGCGAATAAGATTAACGAACTATAAACAGTTTTAGCGAACTGTGAACAGTAAATTAGCGAATCAAATCTTAACGAAGCTAATATTGATCAGATAGCGAATCAAGATTGAGTGTAACGAATCAATCTAACGAATCAGAAAGTCAACGAATCAGATTTAACAAAAAGTCAAACTAACTGTTGGTGCATTATGTCAGTAGTTCAGTATCTAGGTTTGTATAGGTTGTCTCACAAGTTCGCCTAATATAAGCGAACTTGTGGACAAGCGAAGTTATTGACAACTTCGCCTAGTCTGTTAGGCGAAGTTGTCGATAACTATATATGTTTGGCATACGGGTTGTTTTAGTTAGTTTTTTCTAGAACGTGTAATTGTGATTTGAATATCACGTGTTAAGGGTTGCAATACAACGTGTCTTTTGAGTATTGTAACGTGTATTCGTGTTCGGTATTAACGTAGTTTACATCTTACGCTCGTATCGTCTTACGTAGGGATTCCGCACCTACGTACTACGAGATACTTACGTGTAGATCCGGTTGGGAACCTTCAATTGGTATGGAACGAGTTGATCCTGAGGCAGAGATTCAGGTCTCAGTAGCAGAGGTTTCTGGTGTTGAAGTGTCGATGGTAGCTACGTCTGTAGCTGATTCTGAAAGAACCGACTCTGACTCCTCAGCTGATGATGTTGCTGAAGCAAGACAGATACTGGTCGCCCAAGAAAGGATTCATGGAAAAAGAAAGAAAGATACAGATGACAGTGAATCTGATTTTGAGGAGGAGTTAGATCGGTTGATTCGTCGATCTAAAAGGGTTAGAACTGGTGAAGGATCAGGAGCTGGTGAAAGCTCGAGGGTGGTTCGTTTCTCTCCACCCGCTTTATCTGGTATGACTATGGTCCCTGCATCCTTAACTATGATAGGACCAACCACCTCAGATGTTCCCGTGATAACTACATCATCTTCCTTTGGCATTCCACACACTACCTTTCAGCTTTCGGCTCCAGAAATTGTTTCCTTGCCACCTCCTACACTTACTCCATCGGAGGTTGTTGCAAGATTCGTTGAGTCGACACTGCAGGGTTATCTGTTACAATACCACCTGCGGTTACTTTTCAGCCTGTTTTTGATGTTCCGGCTACCTTGGGAATCCCTCCACCGTATGCTCAAGACATTTCTCATATGAGATTTGATTTTGATGCAACTTTATCTGACTCAGACAGGATAGCAGCTCTTGAGAGGGTCGTGGCAGAACAGTCAAGAATCAACCTGATCCAGACTCACGTTATTCAGCGCCTTGTTGTAGAAAATCAAATTCAGTCGTCCCTCCTGATTGAGCACGGTAAACTTTTTTATGCTTTAAAACAGTTCTTAGCATCTCAGGGGGAGACGAGCTGCAAGGGCGATGAGTTGAGGACGAAGAAGAATAATGATAGAGACGATGATCCCAATGCATCGAAAGATGCAGGTGGTGAGTTGCCAAGAACTGAACAAACTCTTGGGACTTCCACATCTCAGGGGGAGTCAGCTGGTGCAACAGGTGGATCAGGGGGTGATGATGTGGTGGCAGTGGATGATGAGGAGATGCTGGATGATGATACTGTGGGTGACGACGATGTGTTACCGGTTGAAGAAATTGAAAAAATAGGAGCTGAAATTGTTATTGATAGTGAGAATGAAGAGGAAGAGATTGTGGAGGATAATGTTGAGCATGAAATTCCAGAAGTTGATAAGTCAAATATGGGTCAAGATATGGGAAGCGATGAGACTGAATTGGAAGAGCAGCCGAGATGGAAAGAAGGCTACGCTCAATGGTTTGTAAAGACAAAGAAGCCAGCGGTTCCAACTATGTTTAAAAAGAGTTATAATATCAAAGGATATGCTGAATCGAAGAAGGGGATTATATGCTGGTTGTATGATGAGCAGATGAGGCTATTTGTGATTAAACATTACAATGGGATTCAGTACTTCAAGAGGTTGTTGAGATCGTTGAATACCTTGCCGGAGTGTGAGGTGAAGGATTTAGCCAAGTTGGGGTTGATAAATAGGAGTGATGATAATATGGCTAGGATTATTGGAAAGATCGTGTGGAAAGAAAGTATAAAAGAGAAAAAGTTCGAGTTGTTAAAGCCGCAGTAAGGGAAGCTCGTTGAAGATAAAGACAGAGGAAAGAGAGCTGATGGCAAACCTTGGATGGTAATGAAGTATAAGCCTATCCAGTGTTTAAAAGAAGTGCCGATGAAACAAATGCCCAAGGATGTCCTAAAGGATCTGAAATGGTGGTATGTCGACAGTCAAACAGCTGAAGCGGTTATGGAGGATGAAGATGAACAAGAGGTGCTGAGAGTGTATGATCCTATGCAGTTGGTGAATTTGTCTCAAGCTGACTTGCAGGTGCTGAACGAGAAAAAGATATTCTATATTCCTACATGGAAAGAAGAAGCCAAGAAATACCAGAGAGTTGTCTCTGTCTGTGTAAGACAGGGAGTTCATGCTTGAAGACGGGAGAGACAAGATTTTGGGATTACAAGACAAGTGATTGAAGATAGAGATATGAAGCTACTGCCAAGGGGGAGTCTGTTGGTACATTATGTCAGTAGTTCAGTATCTAGTGTCTGTAATCGTGTTAGTTTGTTTTGTTTTGGTTTGTATATGTTGTCTCACAAGTTCGCCTAATATAAGCGAACTTGTGGACAAGCGATGTTATTGACAACTTCGCCTAGTCTGTTAGGCGAAGTTGTCGATAACTATATATGTTTGGCATACGGGTTGTTTTAGTTAGTTTTTTCTAGAACGTGTAATTGTGATTTGAATATCACGTGTTAAGGGTTGCAATACAACGTGTCTTTTGAGTATTGTAACGTGTATTCGTGTTCGGTATTAACGTAGTTTACATCTTACGCTCGTATCGTCTTACGTAGGGATTCCACACCTACGTACTACGAGATACTTCCGTGTAGATCCGGCTGGGAACCTTCACTAACGAATTGACTAACGAATTGGCTAGCGAATTGGAAGGTGTAATAGTAACGAATCAGAAAGAGAATCAGTAACGAATCACTAAGAAAGACTTAGCGAAATAGATAAAGAACCAGCTCTAGTTACTAGCGAATCACACTTGTAGCGAATCAGGTTGTTACAACGGTTTGTAACAAACTCTGATGCCTTTTCCACGTGGCAAATTTTGTTATGACACAAATCCCAAAGTAGACACGTGTCACACGAATCAGTTAACCAAATCAACGAATTAGATAACACGAATCAGCTATTGAAGCGAATTGGCTAGCGAAGCACTTGTATTTAATAACGAATCAACTCACCTAGATAACAAATCGAAGGAAACAAGATAACGAATCATCATAAAGATGATAACGAATCATGTTCATATTTGAATCTTCAAATCTTCAACAAAAGATTTCCAGAAATCTGGAAATGATGAATATCAACCCAGAAACTCATAAACTTAAAATTCGTAATACTATCTCGATTCTAAACCAAATCACACAAATAACCTATCAAAACACTCGTAACTCAATCGCGAATCCAGTATACCAAACCTCGTAACCGATTATCACCAATATCCAACTAAATTATACCAATATACACCTCTGTTTCGGCCTTAGACCAAAACCGATACCAAATCCACTCAAAACCAATCCAAATCTTAATTCCAAACTCGCAATCCCTTACCAATACCTTTAACAACTCAAATCCAATCCAAACTAACCATAAATCAATCCATTAATCTCTAAATTAATCCAAATTCACTAAAATAGAACGCTAACAAACTAATACTACAAATAAACACCAAGTCAAGTGTAATTGAGCCCCGAAAGCTCTGATACCACTTGTTGGAACACGCAGTGTATCAATCCAATACCAATAACAGATCTCAGATCTGTATATAACAGATTAATACCTTAACTATAGATCTAGCTTATAATTACCTTAGATTAAGTGTTGTATATGTATATGTGTTATCAGTATATATGTTATAATATTAGTATGAAGATCGAGAGAGGATTTGGACAGGGTTTTATTAATTAAATCTCAAAACTTAACTTAAAATATGAACAGGGGTTCACTATAAATAGAAGATAGGTCAGGTTCGCTAACATTCCCTAGCGAACCATACCTACTTCGTTACATACATAAATAAACAAAATCTCTTAACGAATCATCCTCTGATTCGTTAACATCTCCTAACGAATCAGAGGGAATAACCTTAAGTCTTAGTTCGCTAACATCCCCTTGCGAACTAGACATTACATTAGAGAACTAGAGAATAACTTAATAGCTTATTACATTAAAATATAAAACAAATACGTTAACGATAATTACAAAGACTTAAGACGCAAAACCGTGCACTAACAAAACAAGATGTGGTAGCGTTGTCCACCACAGAATCTGAATACATTGCAACCTCATTGGCAGCACAAGAAGCTGCGTGGATAAAGAAGTTCATTGCCGACCTAGGGGTGGTCCGTACCATTCAGGACCCTCTAGAGATCTTTTGTGATAACGAGGGTGCGATTGCTCAAATCAAAGAACCTCGTGCACATCAAAATACGAGGCACATTGAGCGGAGTTTCAACTACGTACGGGATGAACTTGAGAAGGGAAAAATATGTATTCGCAAAGTTCACACTGATCAAAAAATTGTGGATCCACTCACGAAGCTCCTTGAAAGGCCAAAGCATGAAGGTCACACTTGCGCCTTAGGACTTCGATATTCTAGTGATTGGATTTGATCTAATTTTGTATTTGGATATCGGAACAATTGTAGTTTTACTCATTAACATGATTATGGTTTATGATTATGGCATTTTGAGTTATGTTCTATTTTAGCATGTTTAAATCCGTGAATAAATTAATTATTCTAAATGTCTGTAGTCGATCATATTTGTGGGAACAAGTATGAAAGTAAGACTATTATGAACTTGGATTGGTGGATATTCATAAGGTATCAATATAGAGCAAGGATTGCTACCAAGGTTCATAGATATTTGTGGGGTACAAATATTGGATTAACCCGCTCTCAAATATTACAACATGGAATCTATGTGATTGATCATAAGTAAAATCTGAGTAAAAGGTGAATATCATAGTATCCTCCGACCTGAGATACATATTGGGTCTTGATTTTCACCAAATATTATATTTTGACTTAGTTCTTAGTTGTTCAGAAACATGACAGTACGTAAGACTAGGCTCAGGTGTAGTACAAGGTGATTGTGAGAGACCTATGTAGTCAAGAAGGGATTTGTCCCTCTTATTTGTTGATAGTGAGATGTTTAAGGTCTGCTAAGCTAAATCAACAGAGAATGATCACTCTATACCTCTAGATTTAACATGACATCTGTGACAAAGGGATAAATGATTGATTTACCTAAATCATTTCAAGTAAGGGATTTGAAGGAGATGATGTTATTGAATGGCACTTTCGTCATACGTATTAGGGGTAGTGAACCGTAGTTAGGCGGTATTCACTATTTGCATCAATCTTCTATGTATCTTGTGCAAGTGGAAGATTGTAGGACTCGGTCTGCCCAAGACACATACAGTATTGATGTGGCTAGTGCGTTATGATCCAAGTCGGGTCATACCTAATTACAAGCTAGACGAACACCATAGATATTTGTTTAAGTGATGTGACCATAGGAAATAAATATCAACACTTGATTTTGGAAATTGGTTTCCTAAGAAATTGCACTTGAAAGGATAATAAATTATATGGATAATTTATTTTAGAAAGAGATTAATTTTAATGTTATTTGTTTGGTTAAGTAACATTTAAAAGAGTTATACATGTACATGTTGCATCAACTTTATAACATGTATATTATGTTGCACGTAACAAGTACAAGATGCATGTGATATTTTAACAATTTTTTTTGAAATTCAAAACACATGGTGGGACCCACATGAGACCAGCCACTTTAGGCCTCACCCAACCAAATCACATGAAACTTGGTCTTGGTTATTACATCCATTCCTAAGCCCTCAGCAATTGCCCGAAAACCGCAGTTACCGTCAGGCTTTACGTTTATGATCCTTGAGATGTACGGGTAACTCCAGCTGGGAACAACGCCCTTATACCTTTTTACCGCTGCAACGTCTTTCGGATCAACCACTAAAGGAAAACCTATAGCAGCTCCCGTCTCCTTTTTCTTAGACGACCGTTTTGATGGTTTAGGAGGAGGCATGTTAAGATGTGAATGGGACTGCAACCACGAATGCTCCAAGAATGAGGGGGTTTGCTCAATGTTCTGTGAGGACGAAGGGGTGTGCGAGGAAGGGATATATAAGCTGTGCCTCGCGGCCTTGATCTTTTTTGATTGCTGGTTTATGTTTGGACGCTCCCGTGGGTCCTCACGTTTCTCTGGCTCTATTTTATTTGAGTTGTCGGGAAGAACAGACCAAATCTTTGATAAAAGACTTCTTTTCTGTTTTGGATCTTTTCGTATCAAACCGTCTGTTTAACTCTTCCAATTCTGCCTCGAAGTCTTGTTCTTCTTCCTATGCGACCACTAGATCGAAGTCAAGCTTCCTCCATAACGGGTCTATCGATTTTAGTGGAATAGGTACGTCTGTATTAAGGTGTTTCTCTAGCTCACACACACACGGTAACCCCATAGACATTCGCAACTGGTGTCGGCACGTATGTCCAGACTCGGTCATCTTTTCAACCTTTCCATACTCCTTTTCAAGTAACGTAAGAGCCTTAATCGACACTTTACAATGTAGCGTGTTAAAAATCTGTAGGTTATGGTCTTTCTTCAACTTAATACGGGAATATTCAAATGTTGTTCTGATTTTAACCTCTCGGGCTTCTATAACCTCAAGTGCATAAGCCGCAAGTACGTGGAGGGTGTTGTTGGTCCCGTTAAGGTGCCTTTTCAGATTCGCGTGCTAACGTCTCGCCAAAGTTTTACCGATCAGCCATCCAACAAGATACAAACTTTCCCTTGTCCCGCACCAGCTAGCTATCATGGATATAGTCCCATACCTCTGAAAAGGAAACAAAAATAAACTTACGAAATGTACTAGTATATTAACACTAACTGATTATAATTCGAAAGACTTACGTTCTTTCCCAATCTGGCATAACATTTCTTGCAACTTTACGCAGTTATATTCGTAATAATCGAATGTGGGAGACTCTCACAAGACCGTCCACAATAAAGCGAAATCTTCTCTTACCTCGCCATCATAGATACCCTTCCACTTTTTCTGGTAGCATTCGGGAATACTTGTATACAAGCATTCATCAGGGCGGAGTCTCTGTACGTGACTATGACGCGCGGCTCAATAAATCCTCAAGCATACCTTTAAGGTGCTCGAGGGCCTATGTGAAATTCGTATGGTGTTCCCTAAATAGGACCGCGTGCGCGATACAGAATGACTTCGGCGTCGACGTCACACAAATATACTGGACAAACGGCCACTTGTACATGTTGGTGTTGTACGTCGTGTCAATCAAATACAAATAGGGGAACGCAAGCCACATTCTAAACGACGTGTCATGATAAAAGAATACATCCTCTACGCGGTTAGTGGAAGAGTTCTCCCGTGTGTAATAAATGAACTCGTTATCATTCAGGAAGTTTTCAAATACCTGCAACTGGTTTTTTGTGACATTAATAAATTTTTTTAAACATCCGTTGCAAGAAGTCAAATTCAAAAATGTGAACATGCATTGGGGTATCGCGAACTATATTTTATTTTTACAACTTGTCTACAAGATTGTGTATGTCCTTGTCAATAACGCAGGTTCCGGGAAACCGTTTGCCTAAGAGTGAAACAATTTTTTGTGTCTTTAAGCCATCCATGTGTAACCTCACAACCATATCAACCTCCTCGTCTGACATTCTCCTTAGATACACGTGACCCTCTTTAAAGACGAACGGGTCGTGGTTGTACGTCTCGTTTACGACCTGAAGCTTCCAAAAATCACCTACCCGGTCGTACCTTCCTTTTAGCTTAACGGACAGCCCTTCTTTATACTGCAGGTACGGCTGATTGTGGCCGTGACTTTTGGTTCGCCGCTGAGATTGCATCCAAGATCCATGGTGTTTGTCCTAGACCGTTGGACAACAACAACACACCCATGCTCCCGACCTCTTTTCTTCGCCCATTTCTCCAACTCCTCACGGTAAAAAAATAACTGAAACAGTAATAATGTCAAATTTAAAACACGTTCAAAATACTAATTACAAAATCTTTTAATCTAATAAAACGTATGGTTTCGTACGTTATCTGTTTTATACGACACCCTCACCGGCAAGGAAGATGAGGATGAAGATGAGAAAAGTATAAAGAAAAGAAGAAAAGAAAATGAATTAGTTAATCTTGAAATATATGAATTCATATAACAAACAAATATTTGTTTAGTTTGCAAAGGTAGCGAGTTGCAAAGTCACCACATTGATGGGCTGATTACAATTATGAAAGACTTGGGCCTCCATCTAAATTAATTAGATAAGTCGGCTACTATATGCCGATTTTATAAATATAAAAAAAACCTACATTAAGAGGGAACACAAGTTGGGAGGGGCTATGATTTGGAGGCTGACCCTCATACTATGAGGGTTTGAGAGCATTGGTTGTTTTGTGGAGTTAATAGAATAAAATCAAGAAAAGAAAAAAGGTTAAAGATATCAAGGTTCCTAAATTGTTTAACACTGCTCATCCAAGAACTAATTATCAAGCAAGCACGCTGCTAAAAAAAGTCCACGACCAAAATCAGAACTAAAGAAAATAAGGAAAAACAAGCAAGTAGCTAGGTCAATTAATTTAATCAGGCTAGTAGCTCAATCATATTTAATTCTTTTACGATAAATCGCAATAAATATATTATCTTTGTTTCATTCGTAATTATGATTGGCTAAATTGTTAACTGCCTGGGTTTGAATGAATACTTTTTAGACTCGTATTATTTTCGGTTTTGGATTATTTATTGATTGGTTCATGCTTTGGTAATGTTTTTATTTTATTTGGTTATGATGCTTATGCGTATTTGGTGTTAATTTATTATCAATTTATTATTCCATATGCGTTTTTGTGAATGTCTTTCATGTATGGATGCATATTTGGTTGTTTATTGTGTGTTTACAACTAGTTTATGGTATATAGTTAACGTATTCCATAGGAACGGTAATTGAGAGTTTAGAGATACCTTATATTCTGCCACTTGAGAGACCGAGAGGTAATTAAGTGTCGTTTGTTTTGGTCTTTTGTGGGTTTTGGTAGTGATTGCACGGGAGTGAGTTACCCTAGACTTCTTTAGATTCTTATAGATCCGAATTATAACCAAATTCAATAGAATACCCCTCTACGCATTAGGGTGTTTGTGATTAGAGAGACCGGGAGGTAATTTAGTCTTTGGGTACCTTAGCATAGTTAGGTTAGGTGAGACCGGGAGGTGAACCGAACCATTAAACCGTTGAGCTTTACATGATATTTAGGGTTCTTAGGTATTGTTGGTGAGACCGGGAGGTGATCTAGCGTATTTTAGTTACTCCTTAAGTGTCATATTTTTAGAACCCTATTACCATTCATAAATCAAATTCCGAGAGTTTACGAGTTGACTAGTAGGATTCCTTACCTAGCTAGTTGTTCCCCCTATTTGAGTTCTTAACCTATTTGTCCGTGTTAGTTTTAGTTTAAGTATTATTTAGTTTATAGTTAATAATAAAAAAAGGCAAAAAATCAATTAAATCTATTTATTTAAGTTATTAGTCAAAGTCTAGTTTAGGTGTTGCTAGTGTCCTTTGGGTTCGATATCCGGACTTCGTTAGGCTTTACGAAACTTGATAGGTACACTTGCCTGTCTAGTGGTCTAGCATTAGGATAGTCTAGATTTTTAAATTTAAAACTAGAGCGTCTAGGTTAGATTATATTTTAATAGATCGTTTTGCACATCAATACCTGATGGGTAACTAATCGAGAAATATCCGACTGGTAATGTGTCGGGTATGTGAAACATTTTTGTAAATGGGTATGGGACTGGTATTACCATTACCAGGCCCGTTTCCATCGCTACATATACGCATCACATGTATGCATTGTTTATGTATTACACATACGCAGTATTTATTATCTATTACATGTATATACGTAGTGATGTATTACATATATGCACTGATATTGTGTTACTTGTAAAAATTATCTGTTGGATTTAACGTATAAGCAGGTAATGAAGATCATAAAGAAATGAAGGTATTAAGAAAAAAAAATGATGTGATGGAAAAGAAGTCAGAGTTAAAGTAACCGATGGTGGAAAAAAGAGTACATGGTTTAGAACATGAAGGGATTAAGCAAAAATAGTTTATTTTGGAAGTTTGTGTGTACTAATAAGTTGGACTGTTTTGTTATTGTTTATATGGGTATGCTTAAAATCTATGAAATTTGAATGGAATTATCCTTTGAGTTTGTATGCGAGTTGTTAGAATTGTATGTGTTATACCGACTTAAATATGAATATATATATATATATTAAATTAATTTTATGTGCTGGTGTTAGTTGTTGTGTGATACACGACGCTATATATATCATAAACTATTTTAAAGCATATACGTGGTACAAATATACAACGTGCAGAACGTATGTAAAATGTAAATTATCTGTTGCATTCATAAGGTATATGTAAACTAAATATTGTGAATAAAATGCAAAGATACAATGTTCCATATTCATAAAACAGACAATAGAAATACATAATACAAGTAATTAAACCATGTAATGCACATGTGTAATGCAAGCATATAAGGTTAAACGAAGGTTACGACTTGAGTATGAACCGTCCCCGGCTGATTACAACTCTAGCCGATATGCGTTAAAGCCATGCACAAACATGAATTGACTTATCACGCACATCAGGTTGACCTACACACGACGTATAACACACTAAAACATATGTGCGTTATCGATGCATTTCATATATGCACTATTGATGTATTACCCATGTACATGGTCATGGTGAAGTGCATATATGCATTACTATTACACTATATTCGAGTAATACGAGTGTATTATCGATTCATTACATATATGCATTGTTGATGGATGGGACATATATGCAGTTTTGGTGTATTTCATATATGCAATACTGATGTACTGCGTATGTGCAATATTAGTATTATAGTAACCCTAATCACATTTGGTTCATAATTCTCCAAATTGACTCATTAAAACATCACATTGATTAACGAAACTGATACACGAATACTCATAATCATTAACCGTCTCTCAGCCAACCTTGAATTTCATTAATATAACTATAATTTTGATGATATCAGTCCATGTTTGACCAGCGACGAACTCAAGTTCTTGGATCTGAAAATCAAATGACTAAATCATGAAATTGACCATTGAATTTGTCCCATATCATCTCGAAATCATTAGTATATCATCAATCACTCATCAATTCAAATAAATATCTGATTTGGATAATCAGTTTGTGATGACATATTGTGAAGACGAATATAGGGGAAGCCGACCGTGTCCTGTTAATTTGATTGGATTGCATTTTTACAAAAATAACCCTCTACTTTGGAGTTCTCTAGTTCTCTCCCAAAGAAGGAGTTCTCTCTTGATCCTTTCACGATATCTATATATATATATATAGGGGTGGCATCCAGAGAGAACTCCTCTTAAAGAGAGAACTAGAGAACTAGTAAAGAATTATTTTTAACTATTTTAAAAAAAATTATTTTCTGATTTTTTTTCCTTTCCTCATTCTAATAAGATGATATTGAACCTAAAAAAATAAACTTGTCGGTGTAGTACTGTAGTGCATATGTGCACTAATGCCTATTGCATATATACAATAGTGTTTTATTGCATATAATACAACACAATTGCATTATCCAATACACACTATTGAATATATGCAAATACGACACTAATAATTGTATGCAAAACACATTATCGCATATATGTAATACAACACTAATGCACATATGCACTATATCGATTTTTTTTAATTTTTGTATATAATATTACACTATTGCAAATAAACAATACAAACTATAAATATGCTATTCAACACTATTTCAAATATCAAAATGCACACTATTGCACATATGCATTATAAAAAAAAGTCGGTGTATTGCATATATGCATTACTCGTTAACTTTTTTTATTTTTTTTATTTTTATTTTGTTTTTGTGGTGAAGAATAACAACACATAAGAAGGATGAAAGAAAAAAAATGAAAATTCTTTTTTAATTAAATTAAAAATACTTCATTATTAGTTCTCTAGTTCTCTCCATAAAATGGAGTTCTCTTATTATCCTCTCCCAATATATATATATATATATATATATATATATATATATATATATATATATATATATATATATATGGGTGAGTTTATTAGGGAACATCAAAAAAGTGCTGAATGGGGAACACCATTCCCAACAATTGATCATTTCCCCACATTATTATGTTACATCCTCAATCATATACATCACATCATTTTTATAAGGGAAAAAATCAAAAATATAATTAGAAAAATTATAAAACCAAAAGTAAAAATCCCCCCTTCAAAAAAATGTTTAGCTAGCATTCCCCATTAAAAAAATCTCGGTTTAGCATTTGAGTTTAGCTTTTATGGATAAGCTTTTAGGGGGTTTAGGTTTTCCGGGTTAGGGGTTAGGTTTTTTTAGGAGGGGGGGGGGGGCTTTTCTTGTACACTTGACGGTGGAAAGACAACAGGAAAAGAAAATTGTATAAATATAGTATAACCATCACATTGAACCCCACATTGTCTTGTACACGCGTAAAACATAACTTAATAACGTTCATGAACACTAAATTTCGTGAGATGACCGTAGGTTGGTTTTTAATACACACACACACATATATATATATACACACACACACACATATATATAATTATTGAATTTACATTCAAATTATAACTAAACGTGTTTTTTTCATGTAAATTCTTAAAGAACTGTTGTTTTACGTGTTAAATGTTAATAAGTTTTGTTGTTCTAAGTGTAAAATGTTAATGAAAAGTGTTATTTTATAAATTGATAATAAAAAGTGTTATTTTACATGTAAAATATTAATTTTTACGTGTAAAATCTTAAAGAATTATAATATTAATGAGATTTGTTGTTTTACGTGTAAAATATTAATGAAAATTGTTATTTTACATGTATAATCTTACATAATTGTTGTTTTACATGAAAAATGTTAATTAAAGATATTGTTTTATGTGTAAAATGTTAATGAAAAGTGTTATCCCCACCCCCAGCTAAAAAAGTAAACCCTCTAAAAGCTAAAATAAACTGAAGGCTAAACCAAGATTTATTATTATTTTTTTGAACGGGGCATGCTAGATAAACATTTTGGTTTTTTTACCCTTTTTATTTTTTCATTTTTTTATGTTTTATAATTTTTTTAATTATTTTTTGTTTTTTTTGGAGAGGTTTTTTTCTCTTACACAAAAATAATATGATGTGTATGATTGAGGGTGTATCATAAGGATGTAGGAAAATGATCAAGGGTTTGGAAATGTGTTCCCTGGTTTCACACTTTTTTGGAGTTTCCTTTTGAACATACACACACACACACACATAGAGATAGAGAGAGATTGATGAATCTAAGACAACTTTTTGAAATTGAGAACAATTTTGGGTTACAAAAAAAAATTTCTTTAAAAAATATTAAAATTTTTTGAAAAAAGTAAATAAACCTAAAAAAAGATATTTTTTATTCATGTTTTATAAAATAAACCTAATTATACACATATGTATATTTTTATTTAATCTCGATTTACATAATGACACATATGTACATTATCAATTATCTTAATTGTACATATGTGTATATATAATAACAAGTATAAAATCAAAAAATAAGTATTATACATATATGTATAATTTTGCTTAATTGATAATTTGTTGAATTGTTTTTAAGTTTTTTTACGAAACCAGGATGAAATATAATTTTTTTGACTTTTTTATTATTTTCGTTTTTTTTTTGTTTTACAACTTTTTTTATTTTTATTTTCAAAAGTTTTTTTTGTGGTCCAAAATGATTGTCAAAATTCTCAATTTCAAAATAGTTATCACATGATCCCAATCACTTAAGAACTTGAAGAAACTATTAATGAATAACGTGTTTTATAAATTTTTTTGCATGTTAATGTTATTTGAGTGTAGTTTTATCACTTTTTATACACGCGCACATACAGACACAGACACACGCATCACACACACACACATACACACACACACATATATATATATATATATATATATATATATATATATATATATATATGTGTGTGTGTGTGTGTGTGTGTGTGTGTGTGCGCGCATGTGTATATGGGGGTGTTAACGTACAATAATTGTTTAACGTATATTAAGTACAAGAAATACGTTAAAGGTTGAAAAGCCAAAAACGTTCAAGCCAAATTCCCAACCTTAAAACGTTCAGGCTTAAAACCTAAAACGTTAATGCTAAAAAACTAAAACATTCAGGCTTAAATCCTAATACATTCAAGGTTAAAACTATCACTCAAAACTCAAAAATTATCAATTGAAACTTCAAATCGATGATTAAAGATTAACTGATCAATTGGTTTCAATTTTGATTTCAATTCTTATCAAAAGCTAAACAAGACGTGTGAAATAACGGGAGTGACATTCATGTTTTTCTGGCGAGTTGTCGGGCTCTCGTTGTCGACACGGTGATGGTGAAGGAGATGTGATGATGCCGGGGAGTGGTGGTGAAGATGGATTAAGGGAGAGGGATGGGCAGATGAGTGTAATTGTGATTTAGGGTTTATGAAAAAAAACTACGTTCTATAGTGTCGCGTACCTATTGTACGATAAAGAATTAATGTATCAGATCCTTTATGGGGTTAAAATAAGAAGTGAAGTGTGTTTAAGAAGTATAAGAAGTAATCTGGTGCATTAGAAAGGTTGATCTGATGGCGGATATGGAAAGTGTGTTTATTGTGCGGTGTGTTTTATTAGATCTAATGGTGAAAACACATTTTCTACACTTCCTAGAAAAAATATACTTCTTATTATCACATTGCGCTCTCTCTCTCTCTATATATATATATATATATATATATATATATATATATATAGCATGAGTATCATTACAGAACTGTTAAATTATATAAGAACTTGAAGGAACCCTTGAAAACTAACGTTTTTTATAAAAAATATTTGTATGTTAATGTTATTTGAGTGTAGTTTTGTCATTTTTTATTGCTATATTTACGATTACAATTTTGAAAATTAGTGTTTTTAAATATCTATGTTTTGTTTTACACATATGTAAATTTGTTGGTACATAAAATCTCCTACTGTTTAAGGATAAACTCATACTGCATACGCGAGCTCGACTAAATGGGGACTCAACTCATATATGGGAAGCTATGGAGACAAAGATCATCCAAGTAGCAAAGGAAACTCTCGGGGTCACAACAGGAAAGACAAGTGGGCATAAGGAGTCTTGGTGGTGGAATGACGCAGTGCAAGACAAGATAAGGGACAAACAAGGATGTTTTAGGGAGCTAATGAGGTGCACGAATGAGGAGGAGCGAGTGGAATTGAGGGACAACTACAAAACGGCCAAGATAGAGGTGATGAAGGTAGTGGCGGAAGCAAAGAAGGCGGTCTTTAAACGGATGTATGAAAGTCTAGAAACAAAAGAGGGGGAACATGCTATGTTTAAGATTGCCAAAGCCAGGGAGCGTAGAAGGCAAGATCTAGGACCGGTGAAGTTCATAAAGGATACAGATAGGCATGTACTGGTCAAGGAGCAGGACATCAAGCTAAGATGGCAAACCTACTTCCACAATCTTTTTAACAATGGGAGAGCTTACCAAGAAGAACATGACAACACAAACTTTCAACGACAACAATCGAATAACTGCTACTGCCGACGGATCACACGAGAAGAGGTGAAGGATGCACTTAGGAGGATGGGAAGGTCTAAGGCGGTTGGCCCAGACAACATACCCATCGAGGTGTGGAAGTGTATGGGGGAGGAAGGAGTCATGTGGTTAACTTCTCTGTTCAATAGTATTCTCAAATCAGGTAAGATGCCAGACCAGTGGAGGAGCAGCGTTGTAGTTCCTATCTATAAGAACAAAGGAGACGCCCAATGTTGTGGTAACTACCGAGGAATCAAACTACTAAGTCATACTATGAAGCTATGGGAAAGAGTGATTGAGGTTAGACTTAGACGAGAAACTCAGGTTACGGTCAACCAATTTGGCTTCATGCGGGGGCGTTCCACCACAGAGGCAATACACCTTATAAGAAGATTAATGGAAAAGTATAGGGAGAAGAAGCGTGATCTACATATGGTGTTTATTGACCTAGAAAAGGCCTACGACAGTGTGCCACGACAGGTGCTCTGGGAGTGCTTGGAGGGTAGAAGAGTGCCCAGGAAATACATAGAGATAATTATGGATATGTATACCAGGAGTGAAACAAGTGTTCGTGCGCCAGTGGGGGATACTGATTGCTTTACTATAGAGGTAGGTCTTCACCAGGGGTCAGCGTTGAGCCCGTTTCTTTTTGCAGTAGTCTTGGATGAGTTGTCAAAGTCGATTCAGGGGACTCTCCCGTGGTGCATGATGTTCGCAGACGATATTGTGTTACTTGCTGAGAAAAAACAAGATCTAAACATGAGGCTTGAGGAGTGGCGAACAACCTTAGAGACAAAAGGTTTAAAGATTAGCCGATCTAAGACGAAGTACCTCCACTGTGATTTTGGTGGGATAAACGACAATGAAGACTCACAGATCACAATTGAAGGGCAGGTGGTCCCGCAGGTAACGAAGTTCAAGTATTTAGGATCATTTGTACAGAGCGATGAGGAATTAGACAGTGATGTGACCCACCGAGTTCAGGTAGGATGGTGTAGATGGAAAGCAGTCACAGGTATATTGTGCGACAAGAGTTTCCCGACTAAACTAAAGGGAAAATTCTATAGGGTGGCAGTTAGACCTGCAATGCTATATGGAACAGATTGTTGGGCCATCAAGAAGGCACAAGTGCGGAAGATGGAGGTAGCAGAAATGAGAATGCTACGTTGGATGTGTGGGCACACAAGACTAGACCGAATAAGAAACGTTGTGTTTCGCGAGAGATTAGGGGTGGCGAACATAGCAGACAAAATAAAAGAGTGGAGATTGAGATGGTTTGGACATGTAAAGAGAAGACAGACGACGAATCTTGTTAGATCCGCAGAAAACATTACTATAGAGGGGAGGAGGGGTAAAGGACGACCGAAATTGACTTGGGATGAGAGGATTAGGCATGATTTGATAGACCTAAACCTCTCTGAGGACATGGTTGAGGATAGGAATTCGTGGAGAAGTAGAATTAAAGTTAAGGATTTTTAGAGAGATTTGAATACCTTAAGGCTTAGACTTAACTTATTTAGGTCACATACCATAATGGTATTTCCCTTACATATATTATTATTATTATAATTATTATTAGCTTTTATATAGCTGTTAAACTGTGATCTTATTATTAATATTATTATAATTAGTAGTAGTTTTTATATAACTGTTAAACTTTGATTTCCTATATTTTGCTTCATACACATGTACTTAGAGCCGACGGTCAATCTGGAAGCCACCTCTTTATTCCTTTGGATAGAGGTACGGTGTGCCTACATCCCACCCTCCCCAGACCCTACTTATAGCTTTGCTGTCGGTGGGATTTTTACTGGGCATGATTGATTGATTGATTGATATAAATTTTACACGTATGTAAACTTGTGATTAATATATGTAATCAAAATTTTATATATAAAATATGATAAAACTATTCTTAAATAATGTTAATATCTAAAACAAAGTTAAAAAAGTATTGGTTTTTTTGAGTTCCTAAGAGTTCTTAACTTTTTTATAGTTCTTAAATGATATCAATCATATATACATATATATATATATATATATAATTAGGTCCATTTCAGAGTGCTTTTATTAAGATAAGTGCGAGAAATCATTACAACCAGTCATAACTTTTCTTTTATATATGATTTATATTAATAAAAAGGGTATTTTAGTACAGAGATTTTTTCATATATGATAAGTAACAAATATTTGGGATAAGTTACACATTTTTTTATTTTTATAATAATATAACTAATTCCAATTACCATGAAATAATCGATCTATTTCTAATTTTAGTTTATCAACAAATATAAACAAGTAACAAACTACGTTTTGTTTAAAATTGTTTTTTTTTTGTATTGTTAAGCTACGATTAATTTGTTTGTCATAATCATTCGAACTTAACCAAATCTAGAAAGATTTTCAACTTTATATCGTATTCAAAAAACCACACACATAGTACATAAATTATCCTACACATGATAACATTTGCACATATACAAATCGAAATACCACCTGCATAATGCATATATGAACATACACTCGCTAATATTCACACATACACAATTCAAAAATACTGCATATATTGTACATATATGAACCTACAGACGATAAATTTTACACACATACAATTCTAGACGTAAGCTATACAATACATATATGAACCTACACAACACAATGATCCTACATTTTATAAAATTCTACATACACAATTCGAAATACCACATACACAACACATATATGAACCTACACACGACAACAAATACACCTACACAGTTCAAAATACCACACACAGTACATACATTAACGTACACACAATAAAGTTTACACATACATAATTCAAAATACCACATAGACAGTATAAAACAAACTATTTTTTTACATTAAACAACACATAATAAATAACGGACCATGCCAATAACCTATAATTATAAAATTTCCACATACATATTCGTGATACCACCTACATAGACTTGCATGTTTCTATTTTTGATGTGTAGGTAGTATATGAAGAAAACCATAATATACAACGTAATGTTATAGAATTTATGTGATTTATTAGCAAATCCGAAAAACAAATAAACAAATTACACAACAACAAATTTCAAAAATAAAAAATCATAATTTTATTTTCAAAATTTTAATGTAAGACATAAAATACTACTCCATAATAAGGATTATTGGATTAAAATAATATAACCATTAATAAGTTGGTCAATAATAATTCTATCACACCCCAACCTACGGCGGAAATACCGGGGCGAACCGATTGCTCACAGCTTTTCAAATGTTACTATATGAAATATTAAAAGTGTCAATATCTGTTAAATAATTTCAAATAAAACAATTACAGATAAATACATCAAGTATAACGAAATTACAACGATGATTAATTAAGTTTGTATGCTAAAAAGCATCTCTACGTGATCTTCATCTTGCTAAACAACCAAGCTGACAACCTGCAAATGCGTATAAAATACATTTTTTGTCAACAACACATGTTGAGTGAGTAAAACACCAGTTTAAGACACAATAGTAATAGAATATATAATATATAAAGAAAGATGTAAACTATTCATGTGAGATAGACAGTTAAACCATAGCAAATACACAAACAATCAAACGTAAAGAAAGGGTTAAACCGTTGCCATGTGAATGGGCATTGGTTATCAAAAATGAGGTGTCGGTGAAACCATTGTCAATACGTCGGACGCCGGCCACTACGACGGTCGTATGATCATACTAGACTGTGAATATGTTGGACCTCTCCGAATGCGGAAACATATAAAACAAGTAAGCAAATAGCAAGTTAGGCATAAACTGATATACACACAAGGATTAAACAGTTGAGATTTTGAATACTAGATAATAGATAAATATGATACGATACGCATATGTCCCCAAAAAGGTTAAAAGTAAGTAAAAGGGGGAGTGATTACTCACCTGATCGGATGAACGGAAAATAAGTGATGATGTGAGAATGATGAACCCTTCGGGATTTACCGTCAATGATTCCAGATGTCGCGAATTGATGGTGAACGGCTAGCAGGGGTTGATGGCACACAAACAGATTGACGTGATGATAAAGGCTGATGACAATACAATTAACATTAGGGTTTAGATTCATAATGATGAGAGGAAGGTCCAATCGAGTCTAATTGTATTATTATGACTTCTAAATGGTATGACATTGATTTGATATTGATCGGTTAGATAATAATATGCACGAGATCAATTTTTGATTCGTTTCCTTAACTACATCGTTGGTGGAATACGAATTTAGCATATACGCAATTTAGGATAATCATTTCCAAGTTAACAACTAAAGATTTAGCTTCAAGAAACAATCTGGGTCGTGTTACGGGTTCAAAAACGGGTTCGGGTTTGGTAAAGGGTTTGGGTTAAAAGATATAATATATTAAAGAAAACAGAATTTCATATAGCTCCCTAAACTAATTGGATTGATACATA
This sequence comes from Bidens hawaiensis, assembly GCF_021521415.1. Taxonomy (NCBI): domain Eukaryota; kingdom Viridiplantae; phylum Streptophyta; class Magnoliopsida; order Asterales; family Asteraceae; genus Bidens; species Bidens hawaiensis. The sequence continues at coordinate 2,110 of NW_027496468.1, read as the reverse complement.
TAGGATTTAAACTATAGTTTAGGATGAAAAAAAATGTATATAACTTAAAGTTTACATTTAATAATTGTTAAACATAATAAACAAATTAATAACTCGTTAAATATGATATTTTAGTGATTAAGTTACTCGAGAATGAAAACGGGTCGGATATTGGTAATTAATAAGTTAAACGAAAAAACCCGAGTTGTTACAGTCTCCCCTACTTTAGGGAATTTTGTCCCGAAATTAAAGGATACTATAACAAAACAAATAGATTTGAGTAAAGGAAAAATTTAAATATAAATTTAAAAATTTATAATATCACAGAACTTTGAATAGTCAAAACAACGCTCCAAATGAAAATCCGATAAAGGCACTTTATATAGGATTGTACCAACGGCGTATCCACCATGCCTTATCATCTCTACATTTATACCGTCATCCTAAACTACTTTCGATTCTATCTTATGCACACAATACAATTGCACGCATTATGATTTCCTTGCGAGACTTCGATAATTATGTAGGCCTCTATAATTACTTAGGTCGTCGGATGGAACACATAACTCGTCCCATCATGTGGGTTACAAAATATATATATTTTTTAACATGAATTTGAGAAAAAAAGCAAGAATCATAATACGCTTTAGTTATGAATATAAGATAGTCTTTGTGCAATATATTGCCTACAGATGAATTGCATTTTTGTGTTATATTAGATAAAATATTTAAATTTCAAAACATCTTTTGAAAATAAGTATTACAAACAGTTTTCTATGGCAAGATAGATTTTATTGTATGATCATAATCCCTTAAAATTAATAAATTTTTAGAGTTGAAATTTGTTTAATTTCAAAAATCGAATGAAGATTGTTATTATGTACGATCGAGAAAGGTAAAATATTTTATATTTTTAAGATAAAAATGACAAGAAACATTTTCTTTTATAGATTTAGTTATGATTGATTTGAAATTCATCTGATTTAAAGTAACCTTGATTAATTAGATCTAAAAAAAATAATTTAAAGAATTGTAATATTTGATTAGGTTGCAAAACCGGGTTTAATAGGGATAAGTTTAGAAATTTTTTAAGCTCGATGAGAAAGATTGAATCGAGAACACACATGACGAAGGTGGTTAGGGTTTACCATATATGTAGCAATTATAGGTAGCATGGTATACAGATTTGAGAAACGTCATAGCATAGGTTTTAGAATTAGACCGGCATAGACCGTTGTGGAATGTCTTGTGGTACGTGGGCAAGTATTAACAAGATAACAGAATGATTACTTTGGGTGCAAAATGATATGAGGGTTGAATTGAATAGTGATAGTGGAAAGTGAAGCATAACGAGTGAGTATTGACGTAATGTTTCTTGTTTGAGACGCTATGATTTTTGTTGAGGTTGATTGTTAATTTATTAATATCATATAGTTGATGTTTAGACATGCGTTTGTTGTTGTTGTTGTTGTTGTTGTCATGAGAATGAGTATGAGTAGATGAATTGAATTTATATTAGCGGAGAAGTAGATGAACAAAATTGTATTTATGTTTTGGAAATTGGAGTGCATATTTTAGAGATCGCATGTTGCTATCTCCTTGACTAAACATGTGGTCATGAGGCGGTTCTAATAAATGATTTATGTTTGTTTGATGTTGAGAAAACATTCTATGATTAATTAAGATGTGATTTAATGAGAATGTTGGATAGTTGTGCAGATTTCATATGAGTTATTGTGTAAAACGAAACTTAGATATGTTATGCTGATGTTTATTTATAAATTAAGGATACGTTAGAATCTAAATCGATAATCGATGAGTTGATTTGATGAGAGATAAGTTTTACCGAAGTTTAATATGTTTTTAAAAAATTTAGAATTTGAGGTTGAAAAATATAGTTAATGGTTTTATTGCACATATGATTCCATGAGTATAGAAAACCATTCGATTATTAAGTTGTAAATAATATTATTTAAATTACTAGATATTTTGATAATATAATAACGTGATAAGATGAATATGTGAAAACCAACAGAGTGTAAATTGTTTTTGATTGCTCGTGAGAGCCGAGTCTTGATGAAGGAATAATTTGTATCCGATCAGGAGAATAAAAATGTTTTGAGTATTCGAT